>NC_000069.6:24134440-24435065 GCF_000001635.26 Mus musculus | reverse complement strand
TAGCCTCTATAACCTTTAGTTTCCATGGAATGCATTTACAACCTTGGAATTGGAATTAAAGTCTTATTCCAACACTTACACATTTTTTTCTTCCCTGTGATTCAACATGTGACAGAAGCAATTCAAAAGAAATGTAACCTTGGTTCACAATTTCAAAGGACCTAGTCTGTCATGTTAGGGAGGCATGGTAACACTAGAAGCTCATTTCATGATGAAGAACTTGAAGTGTAATTTTCATATCTCTTGGTCAGTAGAGAAGCAGAAAGCTATTCTGTAACTATGTAGGATGATCCCTCAAGGGCCATCATAAATGGCTTATGTCATCCGTCGTGGCACCAAGCTCCTGAAGTTCCTTAGTCTCCTATATCTCTAAGAAACAAGTACTCAAACCTGTGACCCTGTCAGAGGCATCTTAGACTAAAGCTTTACCATGCATTTATGAAGAAGGAAAGTATAAGGTCAAGACATTCTTGTAGAGGAAGAAGCAGGACACCCTGTATGTTATGCCGTGATATGTTATGTTGTAATAATGAACAGGACACCACAGTGGAACTGGATCCAGGAGACAAGTGCAACTATTCTAGAGGCTCCTACAGTTCCAGCACTCAGGAGCCTGAGACAGATAATGTCTAGGAGGAGGCTGGCTAGTGTCCTTAGCCATAATCAGAGAGCTAACAGTTCAGCAAGAGAGCCTGATAAAAGTCAGACAGCTCTCAATGAATGGAACAGACATTAACTAAAGCAGACATCTCACAGCCTTGTCTGACCTCCACACATGCATGCTAGCAATGCAAGCACCCATGCACACATGCACACATGCACACACACACACACACACACACACACACACACACACACACCTGTACATACATGCATACCCTTGTACAGACATGCACACATGCATCCATATATATACACAGCACTCACACATAGAAGTGAACACATGGGAAACAGCTTCATTGCTCTATCTTCTCCTGCCCGGCAGTTTTCAAGCTATACCAAGAGACCAACCTACAGTTTCTAGTGTAGGCTTCTTGCTCATTTTTGAAGTTGTTTAATAAAAAAAAAAGAAAATACATGTATATGGAAAAAGGCAATGTCACATAAAAGAAAAATGCTAAATACTTTGGAAAATGATAAAAGTCATAAGAGGTACACATTTTCAGTTCAGTCACAAATGAAAAAAAAGATGAAATTACTTGTTTAAATTCCAATGTCTGTTCTGTGAATAGGTTATTTGCCATTTTATCAATACTCCAAGATTTCTAGCAAAACTAGACATTGGAGATTGTTGGAAAGAAACAAAAATAGTAAATAAAGTGTTGAAAATACAACACAAATGTTTGATTTGGCACTTTGTGCTTATATGTCTATTTAATATAGTGATTTCTTCAATATAATTTTTCTAATAGCCTCATGTAGTATTGCATGAAAACCACATTGAGCAATCTCTCCTATTTTAAGTAAGTAAATATTGATATACTCAATACTTTTATGGGAGATCTTATTAAACACAATGCAACCTATTTCAATAAACAGGATAGTTAGTTTGGAACTGATTGTATATGGATTTTGTTAATGTTGATATAAAACTCAGAAGTCATAAAAGCCATGGCTGTCATTGCTCTTCATAGATCTACTTGAAAACATAAATTCATCCTGCTTTGATTTAGTATGACTCCCCTTCCTATACCTCAGCTCCATCACTCCATAAATCTCTTAAGGTCAGATCTTTTCACATTTATGCTTCCATATCCCACAAAAACTATTAATAAAAGCTCATGTATGAGTAGTCATATCTCCAAATTGTAAAGACTTCCTCTCTGTTTTTAAAATATGCTTTTACATTTTTCAGAAATTGGCTACAACTCTATGACAGCAAGGATGACATGGAAATTGCAAAGAAGATTAAGAGTCACTGGATTGCATTGGGCTTGGAAGATACACAGTTTATAAACTATTCCGTGCTGCTGGATTTTCCAGGGTCCTCTCCAGGCACCATCACTCTGAGCAGCACTGGCCAGTGCTTTTATCCTGATGGCCAACCTTGCAGGGAAGAAGCCAGAGGAGGCCACAGCCAAGATCTGTTCTTCTCATATGCAGCCTATTCTGCCAAAGGAACTCTCCAGGTAATTTGACCATTTGTCTCTGTCATTTCCAGTGAAATGGAATTAGAAAACAACAGCTTTCATCTAAATTGAGCTAACTGGCAAGATGCAGCATACAAAAGTAGCCATTGAATATATTCCGTGTAGCAATGCCAGGAAGCCGGGAAGAAGGAAGGGAAGTGGCAGAATCTTTGCTTATCAAGTTTTGAAAGTGAAAACATGTTGGAAGAATTTAATTCAAAGGTGTTGAAGGTGCAACTGAGTTATTCACATTTTCCTCAGCCCATATCTTTCAAGAGAAACTCATTTATGGATTTGAAGAGGCAAATTTCAATATGATGATATGGAAGGAAAGAATAGAAATGGCAAGGAGTGCACTTTGAGTTTGTTTATGCACATAAGAAATGAAGGAGAAAATTGATGTGATTGTTCGCACACTTAGGATTTGAAATGCAGCTTGCCTGTAGTCATGATGGGAAGTGAGTGAAGGGGAACCAGGTGTGGATTCTTCCTCAGTCTTTCATAGGTAGCTACATTTGGTAGTGATTTCAGCTTCCAGGATAGAGAAGAGTGTCTAGAGCCATGTAATGAGCTAAAGTTCATTTTGCAGTAATCCACTGTTTTCTGCCTCTTTAGTGATGCTGAGCTTCTTAGCTTTATGAGAAGCATCACTGGGGGACCACAGTGAGAATTAAAATGACTAAGTTATGTGAATCCTGTGGAACAGTGTATGACCCAGAGTGCAACCAACATACAAGTTATATATCATGGCATATTTTATTTTATATAGCAGTAGTTCTGCCTCAATTTAAAGTATAATTTTTTATTGGCTATTTTCTTTATTTACATTTCAAATGTTATCTTCTTTTCTGGTTTCCCTCCCTCCTAGAAACACCCTATCAAATCTTCCCTCCCCTGCTTCTATGAGGGTTTTCCTCCACACACCCAGCCACCCACTCCCACCTCCCTGCCCTCGATTCCCCTACACTGGGGAATCTATACTAGCCTTCATAGGACCAAGGTCCTCTCCACCCATTGATGCATGACAAGACCATCCTCTGCTACATATGCAGCTAGAGCTATGTGTACTCCTTTGTTGATGGTTTAGTCCCTGGGAGTTCTGGGGGGGTGGGGATGGTTCTGGTTAGTTGATATTGTTCTCTGGATGGCCTTTGTTTCAGTCTCTGCTCTAAGTTTAATCCCCATATTTCCTACTATGAGTATTTTGTTTTCTTTCTAAGAAGGACCGAAGCACCCACACTTTGATCTTCCTTCTTCTTGAGCTTCCTGTGGTCTGTGAGTTGTATATTGGTTATTTGGAGCTTTTGGGATAGTATTCACTTATCAGTGAGGGCATACCATGTGCATTGTTTTGCAATTTGGTTACCTCACTCAGAATGATATTTTCTAGTTCTATACATGTACCTAAGAATTTCATGAACTCATCATTTTTAATAGCTAAAAGTAGTACTCCATTGTGAAAATGTAACACATTTTTTATATCCATTCCTCTTTTGAAGGACAGGTTTTGTTTTATTTTATTTTTTCCATCTCCGGGCTATTATAAATAGGGTTGCTATGAGCATAGTGGAACATGTGTCCACATTACATGTTGGAACATCTTCTGGGTATATGCCCAGGAGTGATATAGCTGGGTACTACGGTAATGCTATGTCCAATTTTTTGAGGAACCACCAAACTGATTTCCAGAGTGGTTGTACCAGCTTGCATTCCCACCAGAATTGGGGGAGTGTTCCTCTTTCTCCACAACATTGTCAGCATCTGCAGTCACCTGAGTTTTTGATTTTAGCCATTCTGATTGATGTGAGTAGGAATCTCAGGGTTGTTTTGATTTGAATTTTCCTAATGACTAAGGATGTTGAACATTTCTTTAGGTGCTTCTCTGACATTTGATATTCCTCAGTTGAAAATTCATTGTTTAGCTCTGTACCCCATTTTTAATAGGGTTATTTGGTTCTCTAGAGTCTAACTTCTTGAGTTCTTTCTATATATTGGATATCAGCCCTCTATCAGATGTAGGGTTGATAAAGATCTTTTCCCAATCTGTTGGTTACCGTTTTGTCTTATTGAGAGTGTACAGAAACTTTGCAATTTTTATGAGGTACCATTTGTTGATTCTTGGTCTTCCTGCACAAACCACTGGTGTTCTGTTCAGGAATTTTTCCCCTGAGCCCATATCTTCGAGGCTCTTTCCCACTTTCCCCTCTATAAGTTTCAGTGTATTTGATTTTATGTAGAGGTTTTTGATCCACTTGGAATTGAGCTTTTTATAAGGGGATAAGAATGGGTCGATTTGCATTTTTCTGAACCAATACAATGCAGTTTTTGTTTTGTTTTGTTTTGCTTTGCTTTGTTTTTCACTATTGCTCTGTAATACAGATTGAGGTCAGGGATAGTGATTCCCTCAGAAGTTCTTTTACTGTTGAGAGTAGTTCTTATTATCCTGGGTTTTTTGTTATTGAAATTGCTCTTTCTAACTCTATGAAGAACTAGTTGGAATTTTGATGGGATTTGCATTCAATCTGTAGATTGGCTTCAGCAAATTGGCCATTTTTTCTATATTAATCCTGCTAATCCACGAGCATGGGAGATCTTTTTATCTTCTGAGACTTGAAGTTCATGTCATAAAGATCTTTCATTTGCTTGGTTAGAGTCAAGCCAAGGTGTGTAATATTATTTGTGGCTATTTTGGAGGTGGCATTTCCCTAGCTTCTTTCTCAGCCTGTTTATCTTTTGAGGAGAGGAAGGCTTCTGATTTGTTGGAATTAATTTTATATCCAGCCACTTTGCTGAAGTTGTTTATCAGGTTTAGGAGTTCTCTGGTGGAAATTTTGGGGTCAGTTAAGTATATGATCATATCATCTACAAATAGTGATATATTGACTTCTCCCTTTCCAATTTGTATCCCTTTGATCTCCTTTTGTTGTCTAATTGCCCTAACTAGAACTTCAAATCCTATGTTGAATAGATAGGGAGAAAGTGCACAGCCTCGTCTAGTTCCTGGTTTTAGTGGGATAGCTTCAAGTTTCTCTCCATTTAGTTTGATGTTGGCTACTGGTTTACTGCATATTGCTTTTACTATGTTTAGTTATGATCCTTGAATTCCTGATCTTCCCAAGGCTTTTAACATGATGGGATCCTGGATTTTGTCAAATACTTTTTCAGCATCTAATGAGATGATCATGTGGTTCTTTTCTTTGAGTTTGTTTATGTAGTGGATTACATTGATGAACTTCTGTATATTGAACCATACTTGCATCCTTGGGATGAAGTCTACTTGATCATGGTCAATGATCATTTTGATGTGTTCTTGGATTTGGTTGGCAAGAATTTTATTGACTATTTTGGTATCAATGTTCATAAGGGAGATCGATCTGAAGTACTCCTATTTTTTTGGTCTTTGTGTGATTCAGATATAAGTAATCGTGGCTTCATATAATGAATTGAGTAGTGTACCTTCTGTTTATATTTTGTGGAATAGCTTGAAGAGTATAAGAGTATTGATATTAGGTCCTCTTTAAAGGTCTGAGAATTGTCCACTAAACCCATCTGGTCCTGGGCTTTTTTCTTTTTTTTTTTTTTTTTTGGTTGGGAGATTATTAATGATGGCTTCTATTTCTGTAAGGGTTATGGGACTGTTTAGATGGTTTATCTGATCCTGTTTTAATTTTAGCACCTTGTGTGTGTCTAGAAAATTGTCGACTTCATCCAGATTTTCAAATTTAGTTGAGTATATACTATTTAGTAGGATATAATTTTTTTGAATTTCCATGTGATGTCTCCCTTTTCATTTCTGATTTATTATTTTGTCTCTGTGCTCTGTTTAGTCTGCCTAAGGGCTTATCAATCTTGTTGACTTGCTCCAAGAACTAGCTCCTGGTTTTGTTGATTCTTTGTATAGTTCTTTTTGTTTCTACTTGGTTGATTTCAGCCCTGAGTTTAATTATTTTCTTTCTACCTTCTTCTTCTCTTGGTATTGCGTCCCACTCGACCGGCAAGAAAGACGCAACAAACCGGAATCTTCCGTGGTAAAAGCTTTATTGCTTACTTCTTCAGGAAGACCCCGAACCGGGAAAATGGCGCTGCTTATATAGCCCGCAGCGTGACGTTTCAGCACCTGATATGGAGTGACAGCTCCTGATTTGTTGCTCGCCCATCACCCCACTATTACGCCACGAGAATGGGCAGTGACTAGGAGTGAGTTCACTCTCGCAACTGAGTACAAGGCTTGTTTACTAGTTAGGCACAGTGGAGGCCAGCGCCATCTTTTTTTTTTTTTTTCCATTTTTTATTTAGGTATTTAGCTCATTTACATTTCCAATGCTATACCAAAAGTCCCCCATACCCACCCACCCCCACTCCCCTACCCACCCACTCCCCCTTTTTGGCCCTGGCGTTCCCCTGTACTGGGGCATATAAAGTTTGCGTGTCCAATGGGCCTCTCTTTCCAGTGATGGCCAACTAGGCCATCTTTTGTTACATATGCAGCTAGAGTCAAGAGCTCCGGGGTACTGGTTAGTTCATAATGTTGTTCCACCTATAGGGTTGCAGATCCCTTTAGCTCCCTGGGTTCTTTCTCTAGCTCCTCCATTGGGAGCCCTGTGATCCATCCATTAGCTGACTGTGAGCATCCACTTCTGTGTTTGCTAGGCTCCGGCATAGTCTCACAAGAGACAGCTACATCTGGGTCCTTTCGATAAAATCTTGCTAGTGTATGCAATGGTGTCAGCGTTTGGATGCTGATTATGGGGTGGATCCCTGGATATGGCAGTCTCTACATGGTCCATCCTTTCATCTCAGCTCCAAACTCCAAGGAGTCTCTCTAACTCCTTCCATGGGTGTTTTGTTCCCACTTCTAAGGAGAGGCATAGTGTCCACACTTCAGTCTTCATTTTTCTTGAGTTTCATGTGTTTAGGAAATTGTACCTTATATCTTGGGTATCCTAGGTTTTAGTGCCATCTTATAATGGCAATTGCTCGCGGCAAGCATGGCTCTCCTCAGCGATTGCTGGCGGCACGCACATGATTGCTCACGGCATGGCTCTCCACATCTTGGGTGTATTTGCTTCTTTTTGTTCTAGAGCTTTCAGGTGTGTTGTCAAGCTGCTAGTGTAAGCTCTCTCCAGTTACTTTTTGGAAGCACTTATAGCTGTGAGTTTTCCTCTTAGCACTGCTTTCATTGTGTCCCATATGTTTAGGTATGATGTGTCTTCATTTTCATTAAATTCTAAAAAGTCTTTAATATCTTTATTTCTTCCTCGACCAAATTATCATTGAGTAGAGTGTTGTTCAGTTTCCATGTGTATGTGTGTTTTCTGCTGTTTCTGTTGGAATTTAAGATCAGCCTTATTCCATTTTGATCTAATAGGGTGCATGGGATTATTTCAATCTTCTTGTATCCATTATGGCCTGTTTTGTGGTCAATTACATGGTCAGTTTTGGAGAAGGTAACATGAGAATCTGAGAAGTAAGTATATTCTTTTGCTTTAGGATGAAATGTTCTATAAATATATGTTAGATCCATTTGGTTCATAACTTCTGTGAGTTTCAATGTGTCTCTCTTTAGTTTCTGTTTCCATGACTTGTCCATTGCTAAGAGTGGGGTGGTAAACTCTCCCACTATTATTTTGTTTGGTGTGATATGTGCTCTGAGCTTTAGTAAAGTTTCTTGTATGAATGTGGTTGCCCTTGCATTTGGAACAGATGTTCAGAATTGAGAGTTCGTCTTGGTAGATTTGTTTCTTTTGACCAGTATGAAGGTCCTTCCTTATTCTTTTTGATAACTTTTGGTTGAAAGCCGATTTTATTTGATATTAGAATGGCTACTGCAGCTTGTTTCTTGGGACCATTAGCTTGGAAAATGGTATTCCAACCTTTCACTCTGAGGCAGTGTCAGTTTTTGTCACTGAGGTGCATTTTTCCTTTATGCAGCAAAATGCTGCACCCTGTTTATATATCCAGTTTGTCTTTTTATCGGGTAATTGTATCCATTGACTTTAAGAGATATTAAGGAAAAGTGATTGTTACTTCCTGTTATTTTTCTTGTCATAGATGACATTATGTTTGCGTGCTTAGCTTATTTTGGATTTCTTGAAAGATGACTTTCTTGTTTTTTCTAGAGTGTACCCAAGATGCAAGTTATATATAAAATGGCATATTTTATGCTATATAGCAGCCATTCTTCTTCAATTTAAAGTTTAATTTTATCAGACATGCTTAATCCTCTTTCTAAATTGTGCATTGCGTTACTGAACACTGATGGAATAGTGCTGTAATTTACTGTTTAAGTATCTTTACGTAAAATCTTTATAAGTAGCTAGAAGCAAAACATGGAATATTTAGTATTTAAACAGTTTAAAGGTACTATATAAAATTACTTAAGAAAATAGAAGAACCAGTGTTTGTAATTTTGCAACATACTTTTATTTTGGGGGGGGGGGGGTTCCTGAGGTTTGTGGTGAATGCATGTGTACTAGATGTTAATCAGGCTTCTATCCTATGTCGGTGAGTTTCTACTACTAATTAAATTTAATTGTGTGCGTGTTTGTGTGACTGTGTGTGTGTGTGTGTGTGTGTGTGTGTGTGTATGTGTAATATTTTTATCCTAAAACTCAAAACTTGATTTGAAAATACATAAGTTTTCTGGCAATAACAGCAATACATTTTATATCAATGAAAATATAGGGAAGGAGTCAACACTGTTGTCTTGGCTCAGAAGCCATGAGTTTAACACAATGTGAACCATCTTACACTCCAAGCCCTCACATACCACCTTGTTTCTCTGTCCTCACTATTGTTCTGTTTGGCTCAAGTACACTCAAATAATTCATATAACCCACCCTGACCCCCCAAAAAAATTTAAAAAGGAAAAGAGAAACCCTAACCCAAGCAGAACAACAAAACAAGATTAGCAAGTCTTTTGACTAACTCTTACCTAATTGTTTTTCAATTTCTCTTGACAAACACTGATGTTTTCCTGATCATGGGGAAATTTAAAAGTCCCATTACCTTAATCTGGCTCTCCGGGAAGACTGGAAAAACATTAGATATAAATTCTGTTAACCTGAATTCAGACATCACAGAATTTTTACATATTTATCTTATCAGTATTATATGTTAGACATTTTATTTCATATAATAAACTGTTTTCCCAAGCATTTGTTCAGTTTCACCAAAGTCTGTGAATATTACTTCTGACCAATTTACCATTTTAAAAGTTATTTAAGCCCCTAATTCTGGTAAAGAAGTTTTTACAAATAAAAATAAACCAATAATTAAAAAGGAGAATTTGGAGATGGAATCAGATATGGAAATGTACTCCTTTGAAATGTAACTTCAACTGAAGGAATTTTTGAAGGCCTAAATGAAGTTACACACACACACACACACACACACACACACACACACAACCTTGGTTTCAAGACCTTAATTTGAAAAGAATGTTAATCTTGTGACTTGGGTGAAGACACTTGAATAGGTATTTTAATTCTAAAATATAAATGTTTTACAGAGTGTGTAAGTAGATACATGAGGAAACAATGTACCAGTGACTTGATATTTTTAAAATTCAAATGGTGTGATTAAGATATTCAAAACTGAAACTGTTCTAGTTGACCATTGTATGTTATACAAAACATGTGCATACATGCTGCATCAGTGTGTTGAAGGGTCGCTATTACACTGACACTCACAGACATTAACTAGTAGGGAAATGGTGAGTTTGTGCTTCTCTGAGCAATTAATATCAATCCTGAGTAGATGCTGCTGCTAATTCAGATGTAACTCCTTTCTGATTTTTCAATACATTCTGTGCTCATGAATTTCTATGAGGCAGAGCCATTAACAAGTTTTTAAGTTATTCTATTTTGACGGCCAGCGAAGCTCTCCACAACTTTCGCTTTTGACAAGGTTATTTGCAGAGGAGGAGTTCTCCTTTACTTTGAAGAGCTGTCATATCCATTCATCATAGGACTGTTTTGTATAAGCTTCCAATTTGTGCTTTCTGGTAACCGTCTAAAGAGCACTTGTGATATCTCCTATCTACTCTGAAAACCCACTTAGTGCCAGCATGATGGATGGTGTGTTTTGCAAATCCTTTGTAATTCATAGTACACTAGAAAGGTGACATTGTTACCCCATAATAATGACAGGTGGGTCAGTCAAATGGTCCTAAAGAGAGTTGCCTTGTCAGATGTAAAATACACATTAAAATGGATATATAAATAATTTAGCACGCATATGTTTAACATCAGGGAATAAAAAGACATTTATGTTTTAATAAAATAAAAATAGCAACAATAGTAACATCACAGTAATAGAGACATTGGTCAGGAGATCTTGCCATGTGTAATTAATTTTGTGTACAGAAAATATGGCTTTTAGCTAATTCCTGTGCAAACATTTTTGTGTCTTCATTGAAACTAGGCTGACTCAGACAAAATGTAATGCATTATTTTGGTTCTTACACATTCTGCTTTTGAGACAGGGGATTTGTTCAAAGATCCAAATATTTTAGGAATGAGTTTTGATTTCCTTTTGTAAAGTTTTAATTTTTGCTCAGGAGACAATCCATATAATAAGATTTTACGATGAAGCTTGTCTTCAACAACACTTTAATTTTATATGAGATATGTTGTTATTGATATACTTATTACTACCTGCTCTAGAGGAAGCAGAAAAGTATACCCTATCAGCTGCACAAATTAGGAATCATTGAGTCTCCTATTCCTTATTGATCTTGTCCATGTCAGGAGCAAAAATATATATTAGGATTATAACTGTATAATACACACACACACACACACACACACACACACATATATGTGTATATATATATATATATATATATATATATATATATATATATAAACTGCCTGATACAGGAAAATATTCAAGTAACATTGTCAATTGTTGGTATTTGGCAGAATGTAGGCACACTTAAATGAAGAAGTTAGGAATATATCTAAACTTTATTTAAAGAATTTAAAAATTCAAAATAAGTATATTAATCATGCTGTGTTGACATAATCGTCAAACCTGTTTATCATGACAAATATTAATAATTATTAAAGGAAAAAACTTGAAGGCTCAAGGAGTGAGATGTTTTATCTTTTGAATATTGAGCGGTCCACCATGACAGCTGGATCTGATGACTGTGGCTTGTTTTTATGTGTGACTTGCACAACAGAGTAATTTAGCACGTGTCTCTGAACACTATGTCAAATACTTTGCTAGAAAGTAATAAAGAAAATAAAAAACACATCAGTAATTTTAAAATGTTTTCTATAATTTGCAATCTCTCAGATTTGGAAATGAAAAAAGACAGAGCTCCAGGCACTTGGCTCTAATTGATTTTTGTTATACATAAAAACAGCAAAAATCTGGGGAAACAAGGTTAGAGTAAATTATTTAAATCTCGTGTGCTTTCACCTGACCGCCATATCACTGGAACGCAGAACAGTTCTGTACTGGTAATAATGTTCTACCACTTTACTTTTCTTATTTATTTTTCTTTGTGGATTCCATGTTTTGGTAATCATGTAGCAGACTAAGATAAATGAATGTGAAAACAGCTACATGCAGCTGTTACTAATAAAAATTATCTACAAGCAACCAATTCTCCAAATATGACTTTCTGTTCCTGGTTTCTAAAGATCTGCTCACTTCTCCAGTGAAATGTGAAGGAAAGTAACAATTGAACTGTTTGTGATCACATCACAATACATATGGGGTCTTTAATATCAAAATGTTAAAATATACACATTTGACTATGTTTATTTCTAAAGATTGGGGGGTGGGAGACATGGTCTCTCTCTGTAACCCTAGGTGACTTTATCAGCTTTCCTTGACCTACTGAATGTGGGGATTAAAGGCAGGAGTCAAAATGGCCAGACCTATTTATAATGCTATTAAATGACTATTACTATCATACAATTTGATGACTATTTTTTTAAGATTTACTTTGATTTAAAGAATATGACTTACAAAGATAAGTCTGATTTTTTTCAGAAATTTCAACCCTATCTTAATGTTTGAAAGTATAAATGTTTAAGTGTAATAAATAGGTTACAGTAATAACTAACTTGTACCAGTATGGTTTAAAACATCAATATTTTCAGAATTAGAGAGTTGGTGACAAATCCCAGGGCTTTGCTTCCCATCACTTCAAATTGATCTAGTTGCTTTTATATGAAAAACCATGGCATGTCTCTTGCATGGACTTTCAGAAAAGCCCTTCTGAATGAATTTCAACACTTCCAATATCTTTACTTTAATTATCTGAACATCATTAATTAAATAGAGCACTTTATGGTTATTAATTTGTTATTCATTATATTCTAGTGTGCTACTAAAGGAGTGACTTATCTAGAATTTAGGCACTGGCTCTCACTTATATAAAGGAACATACTTGCTATTTGCCAATACATTCTCAAGGGCTTTCTCATGCCACTCACTGCACAAGGATCTCAGTAATAATAATGGCATATTTAGATCCTGATATGCATAGTAAACTACCCAATAAAAATGCTGATACTATAGAAGCAATACTTAAACACCATTAAATTAATGTTTTGTAAATTAATTGCATATGCATCTTCAGAAACTACAATACAAACTGGAAATATATAATTTTTTGGAGGACCAGCAGTCTCAATTAATCTGGATCCCTGAGATCTCTCAAACACTGGACCACCAGCCAGGTAGCATACAGCAGCTGATATGAGACCCCAACACACATACACTGGAGGAAAGCCAGGTCTGGGATTAGTCAGAGAAGATGCACCTAACCCTCAAGAGATTGGAGGCACCAGGGAGTTTAGAAGTCTGGTGGGTAAGGGCTGGGGGGTGGGGATATACTCATGGAGACAGGGATCGGGACGGTGGGGAGGTATGGGATGTGGAACAGACAGAGGGTAGACTCAGAGGGGAATGAAATCTGAAATTATGAGTAGATAGATAGATAGATAGATAGATAGATAGATAGATAGATAGATAGTAAAAATATAATTGTATTTGGTATTCCCTTCTTTAAAATTCCATAAATGACCTAGCTCCTATCTTCTCCTGTTATATGTCATAGGGGCTGTCAAAGCACTAGGATCCTGTATCAGCTGGTTATACAGAATCCATAAACAGGGAGCAGGAAGGGATAAATGCATGTATTCTGATGCTCAGCTTGTTGTCTTAATTCTATAGAGTCCAGGATTCCCATCAAGAGGGAATGGATCTTCCCATATCAATTAATGGTATCAGGATAACTCCTTAGCAGGTATCCCCAGAGACCTTGCTTGCTCTGCATTCTTAAAATTAAGAGCTAACATTAACTGGAAGACATGGACACGTCTCTTATTTGATTACTTTTGTTATTTCATTGGTTTTCCAGCTTTTCTGGTTTTAGATACTCAGTTATGGTGTGTGTGTGTGTGTGTGTGTGTGTGTGTGTGTGTGTGTGTTCTAGATGAGCTTGTCATCTTAACAGAACCCTTTGTTCCTGATAGTATCTCATTTTTGAGATGTCATGAAAAAGTTATGCCAACTATGTTGAGAGACATAAAGAAAAATGTAAAATTCAAATTTCCAACTTTTACTTAGTTGGATCAAATACAGGAGTAGAGGTTTTTGTCTTTGCCCAGTCTCACACTGTCTTTAATTCTATGCTTTAATATCTTGTGTATAAAAATGAAGATGATGACAGTAATGTCTTTTTGAGTCTTACCAAGATGTGAGAAGATAACAACTATACCTTGTTTGTGTTTAGGGGAGTGTGGCCACACAGGATGCTTTCAGAAGATATAGCTTTTAGGGCAACAATAAATTTTTTTTTATACCAGAGCACAGGTTCATTTGATGATTAATTTTTCATTTCGATTCTCCTCATTAGGACTCTTCTCACTTCATTCAACTGTAGAAATACAAATGTCTCTTCTCTCTGTGAGGTATGATCCCTGTTTTCTACCATGTTCTATTCTTGTCACACACACACACACACACACACACACACACACACACACACACACACACACCATTTATTCATTTTCTCTTTGCTTGCCTCCCTGTACTGTGTTCTGAAAACAAGACGATGATCCTGGCCACTATATAATTTATAAACTCCTGGTTATCCTTATTAACACATGTATGTATCACAAAGTATATATTTCATTAAAAGTCTATATTATCCCATTGTGTGGTACTTATATGAACACGAATGAGAATCTATCCGAAGTTCAACTTCTTTTTTAATAAACTATATAGGTCTGTCATTTTTAATAGATTATATTATAGCCATCTGGCTTAATTAAGTCTATCAAACAGAATTTTAAATTTCTATACCAATTATCTTTGGGATAATTCTAACTTTGATTGAGACTCAGTGTTTCTAAATGCTGTGATTATTGACTAAGAGAATAAAGCTGAATAGAAATTATAAAATTAACCATCTTATTTGGAAATAGTACTCCTGATATACATTTGTTTTGTGCATATGTGAGCTGTATAATTAATATTTGATGTAGAGTATTTTAAGTATCTTTGTTCATCTAATGTTCTTGTTTTTAATTAATAAAATAGGTACCTGAACTTCATCCTAACACTTTAGTAATCATCTGCAAAGAATATTTAGTAAACATTACAATATCCATTTAAATAATCTATAAAAGTTCCATCACAATATACTGGAGTATCAAGGTCAAAAAATTACTATAACAGATACTTCACATCTTGCCTCACATCTATTTAAATATTTGGCTGAAAATACTTTTAGCTCTATATTTGATTTGTTTGCAGAAAATGTATTCATTTAAAATTTGTATTTGTTCTATGTAATTCATTATATTTTATTTTTTAAATCACCATATCATGATACTTTTCCCTCCCTTCCATTTCAAGTAGATTACATTCCTTAATATTACCTAGATCTCTGGAAATGTTTGAGTGCTCAGAGTGTAAAGGCTCATGAAGCCTGACATCCCAATTCAATCCGTAGAATTCGCACTAGTGGGAAGAGTAAACCAATGCCTGTAGTAAGTTGTCCTATGAACTCTGCGTGTTCTTACTAACAAATATGTGCCTATGCTCATACACACATACACATGTGAACACAAGTATGCATATATATCATAATTATCATCTTCAAGGTAATAAAATAAAATAAAATATGAAATGTTTAAAAATAAAGTGCTTCTTCAGTAAATTAAAAACATTTTAGAAGCTAGTTTGCTTCATATTTGTAAATTATTTTTCATCATTCATGAATATTATGTTTACATCCATTCAAGCCTTCCTTCTTCCCTCACCTCTTACAATGTTCTCCCAACTCCCTCTCAAGTCTGTGACATTCTCTTCTATAATTACTATTATCTTAACAGAAACACACATATGCACACACACACACATACACATAGCCTATTGTGTTCTGGGTTCATTAAGCGCTGCTCATGTGTACATGTATTTAGGGCTGGCTACTTGGGTTTAGATAATGTTCATGTTAGAGGTTATCTTTGTTAGATGATCAAAAGAACATCCATCTCAGAAAACTGGTTCTCCCTCTCTCAGAAATCATTGATTACCTTTATTTCTTTGTCTAAGAGTAGGACCCTGAGTCATTTCCCATATGACATTACCAGGTTGACTGGTATGATTGTATAGAGTTAAGATTTCATGTGCACAGCACCACTGTCTACTAGAAGTGCAGCACCACTAGAAGACACTATCTGGCATTATGAACCAAGGATCTCTGGCTCTTACAATCTTTCTGTTCCCCTTTTGTGTGTCTGCTTAAGGTCTAATTATTCTTCCAAGTGCGTACATCTTAAGAGAAGGAGCCCTTCAGAATCATAGGAAATGTTTTCTTGGGCTCTGCTGCGGTTTAGGTTGTCTGCTTTGAACAGAACATTGATAGGTTAAGCCCAGTTCTTCAATATGACTGGTTTTGGATATAGTTTCTGAAAGAATATCAGGATTAAAGTAGTCCTGTTGGTGGGAGCTGGTTTTATGTAACTAAGTGCTCTTGTGGGAGGGATTTAAAGGTTTTATGAGAGCAAGAATGTGCTATCTCTCTCTCCCTTCTTCTCTCCCTCTCAGTCTCTCTCTCTCTCTCTCTCTCTCTCTCTCTCTCTCTCTCTCTCTCTCTCTCTCTCCTCCTTCCCCAACCCCCCTCAATTAGAGAATCAAGCCAAAAGGCAATCAATCAATAGAACCTGATTTTACAGGCATTTTGGTATTTTATTCTCAGCCTACAGAACTTGCAAAAAAGTAAATTCTTATTATTTAGGCTGCTGAGTCAGTAGAAGTGTGGGATGCCAATAGAACTCACCAAGACATAATGATTATCAGAGATTCTTGTTTGATAGTTCTCATACAGAACGAAACAAATCTGCAAATAATTTTACTTTGTGTCGTAGGGTAGGGATAGCAAAGTGTTGTATATGTCATAAATGTCTGTTTGGGAGGAGTGCTCTTGTCCTTACAGATGTGTGGAGGACACAGACTGATGTTAGTTGTCTTTGAACACCTGTCATATTGTTTTGGATGCAGAGTCTCTCACTGTTTCTAGAGCTCATCTATCCACAACCCTTTGTGTCAAAATGTTGCAGGGATTATCTTATTTGTCCTCAGGACTGTGGTTATAAGCTAAACTTTTTGGATGTTCACTAGGGACCTGAACTCGAGGCTTCAAGAGTATACATCAAACACTATCTCTTTGTGTGTGTGTGTGTGTGTGTGTGTGTGTGTGTGTGTGTGTGTGTGTGCCTACACTCTAGTAGTAGAGCACTTGCCCAGGGTACATAATTCCCTCGGCTCCATCAAACACTATCTCTTATGCCCTAGAAAAATGTAATTTTAAGCAGACTGACTGTCAGCACCATGAACTTTTCTTCAACCAGTGGGATCCTTTGTTAAAACATTTTTCTTGATGAAATGACTTCCAGGAGATGACTACAGAGGATCTGTGCTGCTCCAAATCTGAGTGATAAAATTTAAACAGATGTTTTCCTTTTTCTAGGCCTTAGTGTCTTTATGCATGATGTGGTACCAATATTGGATTGCTATCTGAGATGTGTATCTATACTGTGTGTCTGGCACGTGGATTTATCAAATATTATTTTGGATTGTTGTTGTTCCAAAGCATGTTTGATTAACAGCTCTGAAGCAATAACATTTTAAGGAAATCTTTTTTCACAATAAAATTAGAATACGTTTAGCAAGTGTTTGATAGCACAATATCATTTCAAAATTATTTAATTACCTTAAAATTTTATAATACTCATTACACAAGAAGACTTACTTCCATGTTTCTAAGACTTCTCTTTAACAAATACTTCGGTTTCAGAATATTCTGTTAAAGACCATGGAGACCAACCTTCTGTAGATGGTGTCATTTCACCATATTTCAATTCCAAGCTTAGCTAATATCTCATTACTCATTCCTTCTACTTAAATATTTTACTGGAATCCTCGGTTATTTCTGTGTGGAACAACTTGATCTCAACCTAGTAAAATGATTTTATTTTAATGTGCACTAATATAGAGTGTTGCCTTTTCGTTGTTGTTTCTTTAACTTTTTTTCCTCCTTCAAACTTAAATATAAGACTTGACTTCATCTCCAGTTTGGGACATAAACTGAAGACTGTGTTTCTGGTGGTCTACTCCACGATTTTCTAGCATGATAGGATAAAAACAGTGAGAAGAGAATAAGTATGGCAATAAACACACATGGAATGAAATGGTTTGGAAGTTTAGCATATCATTATATATTGATTTAAGCATCAATATATTTCAATAATTTTGGATGGTGTATGGTTTTCATTTTTCGTCTAGGTAAGTAGGAAAGATTTTCAGAAAGAACATCTTCCAAAGATAATAGATATATTTATCAACCAACCAAATCATCAAAAAACTGAGGCTACTGTAATTATTGGTATTTAGAATATATCCACAATACACATTAGCTAAAACTTATTTGTATAGTTTTATCTGTACTGAGAAACTGCTGTGAAGAGAAAAATCTCTTATATGCCAAAATCTTCAATCTGATGGGTTCTATTTAACATGATGTGATTGAACTTTCCATAGACTATTTAATAATGTTGTATTTTTCATGATTGGCATTGTTGCAATTGTGATAGACAGACAGGCAGACAGACAGACAGACGGACAGACGGATGGACGGACTGACAGACAGACAGACAGACAGACAGATAGATAGATAGATAGATAGATAGATTGATACAGATGAATAGAGATATATCATATCTATATATATGAACAAAAAGCCACCGTGAGCTTTTATCCCCCCCCAAAACTGTGAAGTTTTCCCTCAACCATTTCGAAATATGACAAATACATTCATTAATATGACCAAGAGAGTAGTAGCCTATTTTCAAATGCTGCCATTGAAGCTCAAATAGCGTGTAGCATACTAATTTAAAATGAAAAATATGAATTTCCTTTTTTAGTGTAACTATTAATATTATGTGATCATTTATTTAATCATACTCTTAAGATTATAGATCAACAGTTATTCATATAGTTATAATATCTGTAAACTAAAAATTATATTAAGGAATTGATTTTATCATATTTTATTAAGAAAATTATATTAAAAACAATTCTGACAGAAGGGTTTTAACAATTACATTCCCTGTCAAATACACTTGAAAATATAACTTACTTTCTCAGATATTGCATAATTATTTAAATACAATGCTCAGGAACTAACAATGTATGTTGAGTAATTGGAGAAAAAATGTTCGGTGCACTGTTCAACAGAACATTTTATAGTCATAGAAATATAAACTATGCACACACACACATATGAACATAAATTTTCACACACACATGGACTCTAACACACTAATATAATACACACATATGCAAACACTACAGGCACAGGAAAGAGCAGTCCTTAACAGATGCAGACACACATTATTTGGAAATAAACTAGTGAAGTTTTATAATTCTACAAAGGTAAAATACAATTTATATTAGGTAAGGTTTGATATGGGCCTTGGTGTATTAGTAAAGTTTTGAAGATGTTGATAATGTGAGAGCTAAAAGTCATGGTAAATGTTATTCATCAGCTTGTCTGAATCTAGACTTATTTAGAGGATTAAATGGACTTGTAGCCTTGAGGATGGGAGACTATGTTTACAGCATTAAGTATGATAAGAAGAGTTGCCCACTGTCAGTTGCACCTTTGCCTGGCTTGGATCAAAGATTTTGTTCTATGGACTATGGATCTGGGAATTGGCATGCATCCAATGCTTCTTGACTGCTTATAATACGTAAGAGTTTTTTTTTTTAAAACAAATTCCTCTGCTCAACGAGATTATGTAAGGACAATGTTTATGTCCTGCCTGATAGCTTAGCTTTGGTTAGAATCCCAATCCCCACTGCACTGTCTTCTTCCTCTCACCATTTTCATCATCCTGACTATGGGGAACTATGATTTTTTTAAATTTGAATTTTGAAAGAATATATTTTTTATTATGTAATCATTAGAACCTGCAACCATTATTTTAATAACAAACATTAAAGAAAGCAGAGCTGGAAGGAATTGCCTTGCCTGCCAGGAATGTCTTTGATGGGTCCTGCAGTTCAGAATTTTGCAAGAAGGAAAGAAGTAGCAGGAATCCAGACTACTGTCAGAGGTGTCATATAATCATAAATGTTTTATTTGAGAAAAGGAGGGGGCTTTTAAGAGAGAATGTTATAGGAAAAGGGTATGGTGGAATTGTGGCACAGTTTTTTGATGCTATATTTTCTTTTTTTTTAAATATTTTTTATTATTACATATTTTTCTCAATTACATTTAGAATGCTATCCCAAAAGTCCCCCATACCCTCCCCCCAACTTCCCTACCCACCCATTCCCATTTTTTGGCCCTGGCATTCACCTGTACTGGGGCATATAAAGTTTGCTTGTCCAATGGGCCTCTCTTTCCAGTGATGGCCGACTAGGCCATCTTTTGATACATATGCAGCTAGAGTCAAGAGCTCCGGGATACTGCTTAGTTCATAATGTTGTTGCACCTATAGGGTTGCAGATCTCTTTAGCTCCTTGGATACTCTAGCTCCTCCATTGGGGGCCCTGTGCTCCATCTAATAGTTGAGTGTGAGCATCCACTTACCTGTTTGCTAGGCCCCGGCCTAGTCTCAGAAGAGACAGCTATATCAGGGTCCTTTCAGCCAACAGTTGCTAGTGTATGCAATGGTGTCATCGTTTGGAGGCTAATTATGGGATGGATCCCTGGATATGGCAGTCTCTAGATGGTCCATCCTTTTGTCTCAGCTCCAAACTTTGTCTCTGTAACTCCTTCCATGGCTGATTGTTTCCAATTCTAAGAAGGGGCAAAGTGTCCACACTTTGGTCTTCTTTCTTCTTGAATTTCATGTGTTTTGCAAATTGTATCTTATATCTCGGGTATACTAAGTTTCTGAGCTAATATCCACTTATCAGTGAGTATATATTGTGTGAGTTCTTTTGTGATTGTGTTACCTCACTCAGGATGATGCCCTCCAGGTCCATCCATTTGCCTAGGAATTTCATAAATTCATTCTTTTTAATAGCTGAGTAGTACTCCATTGTGTAAATGTACCACATTTTTTGTATCCATTCCTCTGTTGAGGGGCATCTGGGTTCTTTCCAGCTTCTGGCTATTATAAATAAGGCTGCTATGAACATAGTGGAGCATGTGTCCTTCTTACCGATTGGGACATCTTCTGGATATATGCCCAGAAGAGGTATTGCGGGATCCTCCGGTAGTACTATGTCCAATTTTCTGAGGAACCACCAGACTGATTTCCAGAGTGGTTGTACAAGCTTGCAATCCCACCAACAATGGAGGAGTGTTCCTCTTTCTCCACATCCATACAGTACCTGGTGGAGAGACATAACAAATGAGCAGCATTGATATCTGGTCATGTGAGCAACTTGAAGGAGCCTCCCTTGAGGTAGTGCCTCCATGACATCCAGCTGGAAGGCATTTTCTCAATTAGTTAACAAGGGGGAAGGGCCTAGTCCACTGAGTGTGGTGCTATCCTTGGGCTAGTAGTCTTAAAGCAAGCCGAGCATCAAGGGGAAGTAAGCCAGTAAGCAGCATTCCTCCATCGCTTCTGCATCAGCTCCTGCCTCCAGGTTCCTGCCCTGTGTGAGTTCCTGTTCTAACTTTCTTTTGTGATGAGCAGCAATGTGGAAGTATAAGCTGAATAAACCTTTTCCTCCCCAAATTGCTTTTTTGGTCATGATGTTTTGTGCAGAATTGAAAGAAACCTAAGACAAGCAGTGACTAAGTTTTATCCTTGTGATCAGAGGCATCATTGTAATCTATTATTAGAAGGTAAAAATTAGGACAGAATGAGAAATACATTTAAGTTGCATTCAAGGATTTGAGTCACTGCAAACAATTGGGTGACTGCCATTACATTTACTGTAAGACTTTATTTTTCCTTCTATTTTCTCCTTTTTCAGGGTGATGTCATCGATGTGAGTTATGGAACTATGGATGATTTAAAACGGATTACAAAGTTGAAAAATACTACAAATCAAATTGCACTCCTGAAATTAGGAAAATTACCACTACTGTATAAGGTTAGTTCAAAGGCTTCTATTTGGTGATAGAGTAAATCAACTCTTTTGTGCTTGTCATGTAGGTGCTTGTAAAATGAGAGAGAGAGAGAGAGAGAGAGAGAGAGAATAAATTGAGATCTTTATGGAAAAGTTATTGATGCTCTTATTACATATGTTACCATATGCCTTAAATTGGGGGAAAACGAGTCTGTGAGCTCCTAACCAAGAAGCATACCTATGTAAAGGTCCACATCTAAAACACTGACAAAGAGAACTTGAGCTTCCTCCTCTTAGGCTATATGTAAAATTTCCAATCTGTTTTCAAAGCTGGTTAATGTCAATATATATCTTTCTTGTAGATCAGAACATAATTGACTTATACGCTTCTGTGATTAATTTATTAAACCGAAACTTTACAGTTACTGCCTGTACTCAGGAATCTAATTAAATATAATGATACAGAAAAAAAGATACAGAATTTTATTTATGATCATTTAAATTGAACTTTATTAACACTTATCCACTATATGGGTTTATATAATTAAAGCAGTTCAAACTAAATGCTGGATAAGGATCTAGCATAATGTATAGTCAGAAAGGGCCTAGAAGGTGTTGCTTCATCTTCTATATCTATTTAGAAAGAATGAGCAGATAGAATGGAGTTTTTCTTATTCAATCTTAAAAGGTTTTGGTAATTCTCAAGCCTAGAAATATTTCCATGAGAACTGTTGAATGACCTAGTAAGAAAAATGAGACCAGGCATGGTGGCAAAAAGTTTAATTCCAGAACTCAGGAGACAGATGCAAATGGATCTTTGAGTTTGGGGCTAATCTGGTCTCCTTGACCCCATGTTTCATATAAAAATGTGTGAGAGAGAGAGAGGGAGAGAGGGAGAGAGGGAGAGAGGGAGAGAGGGAGAGAGAGAGAGAGAGAGAGAGAGAGAGAGAGAGAGAGAGAGAGAGAGATTTTCAAATGTGTACAGGAAGGTTACTGGTTTCTTTGAGTTAATATTTGTCCAACTACTTTCCTGAACATGTTGACTTGCTATACGTATTTTCTAGTAGACTTTTTGGGGTAACTTATGCACACTATCGTATCATTGTGAATAGGGATACTTTGACTTCTTCCTTTCTAATTTGCATCTCTTTTATCTCCTTTAGTTATCTCATTGCTCTAGCTAGAACTTCAAGTACTATATTGAAGAGATGGGGAGAGTGGGAAGCCATGTCCTATCCCTGATTTTAGTGAGAATGCCTTAAGCTTCCCTCCATTTAATTTGATGATGGTTATTGGCTTGATCTGTATGGCCTTTCTTATATTTAGTTATGGCCCTTTGTCACCTTGATCTCTCCAAGTCTTTTATAATGAAGGGATGATCATGTTTGCTATATCATATGATTTTTTCTATATCCAATGAAATGATAATGTGTTTTTTCCTTTCAGTCCAATTATATAGTAGATCATGTGGACAGATTTCCATATGTCAGTCTACCCCTGCACCCCTGAGATGACTCATACTTGATCTTGGTGGATGATGTCTTTGATGTGTTCCTGGATTCAGTTTGAGAGTATTTTAATGACTATTTTTGCACCAATGTTCATAAGGGACATAGATCTGAAATTCTTTTTCTTTTTTGAGCCTTTGCATGGTTTAGAGATATCAGGGTGCCTTTGGTGTTATAGAGTGAACTTGGTATTGTTCCCTGTGTTCCTATTTTGTGCAATAATTTGAGGAGTATTGATATTAGCTCTTCTTTGAAAGTCTTGTATAATTCTTCACTAAAACCACCTGGACCTAGAATTTCTTTAATTAGGAGACTTTTTATGACTCTTTTATTTCCTTAGGGATTATAGTACTATTCAGATGGTTTAGGTGGTCTTGATTTAACTTTGGTAAATGATGTGTGTCTCGAAGATCTTCCATTTCACTTAGGTTTTCCAATTTTGTGGTGTACAGGATTTTGAAGAAAGACCTAATTATTCTTTGGATTTCCTCAGTGTTCATTGCCATGTCTCCATTTTCATTTCTGATTCTGTTAATTTGAGTATTGTCTCTCTGCCCTTTAGTTACTTTGGCTATGGGTTTTTCTATTTTGTTCCAAGCTGGTTAGTTTGTGGCTGCTGATGTTTTCCCTGGGGAGGCAGAATGCTCTTAGGCTCCCACAAGGACTGAAGAGCAAGCCCAGAGCTAGATGATGGCACATGTATATATAACTAAATCAGTGTCAGATCATGCACAGCTGCATTATATATATATATATATACATATATATATGATATTATTATTTTTGCTGGATAACCTTTCAAAGCACAATAAATGATTTAAAACAGTCACACATAGTTGCAGAAATCTTTCACAAGCAATTTTTTCTATTTGAGAAAAGAAATAAGTACAGTGTATACATATTGTCCTATTCTGAAAAAAGATCCCACATTTTTAGAGGTGAACCCAATGGATATTTTTTAGATGGAAATATTATAGAAAGTAGTGCTTGTTTATATATATGTGTTTATATGTCCTCTGCTTTTTCCCTCTCAGGGTGTCCAGATGCTGCTGCACACTAGGCTAGAAGGATGTAGGAGAGTCTGGAAAGGGCAGGATCTCTGGCTGGCTGTAAATGAATGTTGCATGAGTGTGTAGAGGGTGATGCTTCTCCAACAATTATTGCTACAGTTCTTTTAGGCAAAGGCCTTCTCTGGTGATCCTCATTGAAATAGCTCTCAGAGACACTTTTAGTTTGTCTAAACCTTTATTCCTGGAAGGCTTATATGTATACCCTTTACTCAGAGGGAACAAAGGGTTATATAGTTTGGGGGAAGGGGATGAAAATATCCATCCTGGGCAAAGGGCATTGATTGAAGGGTAAGGCTACTGACATGCATCTTTAGAATGGGGAGGTATTCTAAGAATCCATGGTTCAGGATCTTGGGACTTTCCTCATATAGTTGATGTACAGTAGGTCTGGCATCACCCAAAGAAGAGGAAGCCCAGTTGACAAACGGAGTCTGCTATTTTGCAAGGAGCTCAGGGCTTTCTACCTTAGCAGCAGGGTTTACTCACAGATAGGTATGAGTCTAATGTACTCAGTCTACTAATTATAAAATGTGACTTAGGGTAGATGTAGTAATTGATGATATCTCCTCCATCTTTACACTTATCTGAATCTATATATTTTATATAATTTTGTATTTTATAAAAAACTTATTTTAAAATTTCAAGTTAAGATGAGGGAGTGGTGGCTCAGTACTGAAGAACACTTGCTGTTTTTATAGCAAACCAGTGATATACCTTGCATGTCTAGCTGTAGTTTTTCATAATTTCATTCTACTAATATAGCTACATCTTGCCTCAACAATGAGTTCATGGAGTTCAAAGCTGGTTAAAACGGTTCATGACATTTCTTTACCATAAAACTTCTTAGCATATTTTGGCACTATGCATGCTAGCAGCCAGACAGGAGGCTGCTAGATATGTTCAAGCTTGAACTTTCTACTTCATGAAATCAAGCTATGTTGTGCCTTCAGCAATAAGGATCTTATCTAGTTCTGAGAACAACTCAGAACAATGGTAAGAGCCCATGTTGTTCGGAGAACTCTCAGGCCTCTTTGATGAATGGAATCTTTCTTTTTGTTGATATAATATTTCAGTTATGCTGTATATAGCAATGAGCAAAGAGTTATGCTTTATGTGAGTTGTGGCAATGGGGCTGAGAATTTATGAAAGGAAAGAAATACATTTTTCCTATTGAAACTTTTAAAAATATATAATTTTTCCCTGTAATAGGGAACCTAGATTGTTTCAATGGCAACTTTAGAATATCTTTGGGTAAAACTTATCTAAATGTTGTCACTGGGTAAGTTTAGTGTGATTGTGCATTTGAAGGCAAACTTGCTTCTCTTTTACCTCTAAACAATATTTGCCAATATTTAATTAAGAAAAATAAAAGGCAAACATTATCTTGCTCCTTCTCAAAGATGATTTTATTCACTGGGTAATTTAGTGGCATACTTCACACCTAATTCTCAGAAGTAATTACAAGAGAGCAATGCCTCCATAATTTGTAATTCTAAGATTCCTGGATGTTTCTATTTGCCATAGAAAACAGACTCATAAGTAAGCACAATAGTCTTAACTCATTGGAAAGTAAGATAGATTTTTTTCAGAATGCTTTCCCCATTCCACCAACTTAAACTATGGTTTAAATGATTTAGACAAATATATTGTATCTACAAAACACATTTTGACTTAAATATAACGTCAGTCGTAATTTACAAAAAGATGTTGAACTGTGTCATTATGACCACTTAGAAATTAGCCTTCAAGAAATAATTTAGAGGACCAGCAAGATAGTCCTGTGGTTGTAGAAACTTGACACCAAGAATAATCACCTGAGATTAATTCTCAGGACTCACATGTAGGAAGAAGAGAATCAACTTCTACTTGGTGTATGATAACATGCACATGCCACAGAAATACCTAAAGAACATTTGCACAAGAAATAAATGTAACTATGTATTTCATTTTAATTCAATAAATACATTTAAAGTGTTAATTAAAAATTAAATTAAAATAAGTAAATTTAGAACAAATATATATATTTATATAAATATACATATGAATATTTCACATTGCATTCTTAATATTTAAGTTTATCTTATGTCTTGATATTAAATGTGTGTCTAACAAACCCTTCTGTGTTGTCTAAAATTAACTGCATAATTTATAAATCATGGATATTGCCACGCTTAACTAATCACAAAGGCATTTTCTCACTTATATTGTAGTGTTGAGATTATTAGATATTGAAAACTATCAAATCATAACCAGCGACACAATGTGTGATGACTGACTTTGTTTTGCTGCTTCTACTGTAACATTACGTCTTACAATAATCCCTCAAGTTTTCATACTCACTTGCTAGCATGGAGGGTCTAGGAATTTTATTTTTCCCAATTAAATATTGCTATATACATTTGTAAAAAGAACCTAAAAGATAAAGAGAAGAAAATGTGAAGTAAAATGGAAGAATGGATAGAAAAGAAATAGAGGAAGAATGGAAATCTGGGGATAAGAGAAAAGAAGACAGGAAATTAACAATTGAGGGGGGAGGGATAGAAGAGAGAAAGGAACAGAAACAGAAACACTTTGTCCTAATATAATCCCTAAAACTATCACTATTTGTAAATGTTGTTGTAAGTTACTCTAAAATATAAAAAAACCTAGCCTACAATTTTGGAATTACTAACACAGAGAACATGCTATGGAGAAACCTTTTTTCACATTTTAGACGTTTCTATTCCTCCCATTTGTCATTGGCAAAGTTTTACATGTTTCAGAGCTTCACAGTGTCACTCACCTTGTCTCTTACTCTGTGCTCAATCGTATATTTGGTTGAAAGAGTAAAATAGAACAACATGCAAAATTACACCAGAAAATGCTTACAGCTTACCAGCAACTCACTAAGACTGATGCAGTCTACCATTGGACTAAAATCAGAACCAATCACAAGGAAGAGTTAGGAGAAAGATTAAAGGAACTGACAGGGATTACAACCCCTAAGAAGAATAACAGTAACATCTAACCCAGATACCTAAGAGCTCTCAAAGACTAAGCCACCAACCAAACAGCATACATGGGCTGAACTGTGGCCCCTGGCATATATGTAGCAGAGGACTACCTTTTCTGTCCTCAGTGGGAGAGGATGTGCCTAATCCTGTACAGACTTGATGTACCAGAAAAAGGGGATGCCAGGGTGTTTGGGCTGAGGTGTTTGGGTGGGTAAATGTCTCACAGGGGTGGGTGGGGGAGCACCTTCTCAAAGACTAAGAAGAGAACTACAGAGTTATTATCAGCCTCAACATCAAATTTCATTGTAAAAGTATATCAATAAAAAGATCAGCATGGTATTGACACAAAAGAAAGCATGAGAATCAATGGATTTGAGCTGAAGTCTCATACAGGAATCTACACACCTGTGGACACATGATATTTGTTAAAGAACCCAGAAATTCATACTAGAAGAAGGCAGCATCTTCAACAAATGGTCCTGGGCAAACAGGATGGCCATTTATATGATCTAGAAAGATCCATCCTTATCACCCTGCATAAAACTTAACGCCAAATCGATTCAAGACCTCAACATAAAACCAGACAATAGTAAATGTAATAGAAGAGAAAGTGCATGATAACCTTGAGCTCATTGGCATTTGAGATTTTAGTAGAACATCATTAGCACAGGCACTAAAATTCACAATGAATAAAAGGGACCATATGCAATTTAAAAGGTGGGCACTACCATTTGGATGAAGTGGCCTATAAGATGAGAAAAGATTTTTACCAACTACAAAACTAATAAAGGTCTAATATTCAAAATACTTAAAGAACTCAAACTACGAATCAAGAAAACAAACCAATTTTAAAAACTGAGGTATAATGAAGGAAACACAAATACATGAGAAACACTTGAAGAAATGACAAACATTCTTATCCATCAGGGTTGGTAAACAAAACTAAATTGAGTTTTCATATCATACCTGTCAGAATGGCTAAGATCAACAAAACAAGTGAGTGACAGGTCTTACTGGCAAGGATGTGGAGTAAAAGGAGCATCAATACCTTGCTGTTGGGAGTGGTAATTTGTATAGCCACTATGAAAATTAGTGTGGTGGTTCTATGGGAAGATGGATAATCAATCTACCTCAAGATCCAGCTATACCACTCTTGGGGATATTGCTAAAGGATGCTTCATCCTACGCTGGAGACACTTGATCACCCATGTTGTTTACCACACTATTCATAATAGTCAGAAATTGGAAATGACCCAGATGTGCCTCAGTAGACGTAAAGATCAAGAAAATATGTTACATTTACACAATGAAGTATTATATGGCTATCAGAAAAAATTACCTCATAAAATTTGCAGGCAAATGAATGGAACTAGAAAAACTCCTGAGTGAGGTACTAAAGATCCAGAAAGACAAATATTGTATATATTTGCTTATATGTGGATATTAGCTGTTTTTTCTTACTTTTTATTAGATATTTTCATTATTTTCATTTCAAACATTATCCGCTTTCCTAGTTTCCCTTCTGAAAATCCCCCAACCCCTCCCCTCATGCCCCTACACCCCAACCCACCAACTCCTGCTTCCTGGGCATTCTCCTATACTGGGGCATATAATGTTCACAGCACCAAGGGCCTATCCTCCCATGGATGACCGATTAAGCCATCCTCTACTACATATGCAGCTAGAGCCATGAGTCCCACCCTGTGTTTTCTTTGATTGTTGGTTTAGTTCCAGGGAGATCTGGGGGTACTGGTTAGTTCATATTGTTGTTCCTCTTATGGGGCTGCAAACCCCTTCAGCTCCTTGGGTATTTTCACTAAGTCCTTCATTGGGGATCCTGTGCTCTATCCAATGGATGGCTGTGAGCATCCACTTCTGTATTTGCCAGGCACTGGCAGAGCCGCAAAAAGGGACAGCTATATCAGGCTCCTGTCAGCAAGCTCTTCTTGGCATCCACAATAGTATCTGGGTTTGGTGGTTGTTTATGGGAGGGAACCCCAGGTGGGGCAGTTTCTGGATGGTCATTCCTACAGTATTTGCTCAGAACTTTGTCTCTGTAACTCCTTCCATGGGTATTTCATTCCCCCTTCTAAGAAGGATCGAAGTATCCACACTCTGTATTTTCTTCTTGAGTTTCACGTGTTTTGCAAATTATATCTTGGGTATTCTGAGCTTCTGGGCTAATATCCACTTATCAATGAGTGCATACTGTATTAGTCAGGGTTCTCTAGAGTCACAGAACTTATGGATAAATTCTAAATAGTAAAGGAATTTATTGATGACTTACAGTCGGCAGCCCAATTCCCAACAATGGTTCAGTCGCAGCTGTGAATGGAAGTCCAAGGATCTAGCAGTTACTCAGTCTCACGCAGCAAGCAGGCGAAGGAGCAAGAGCAAGAGCTAGACTCCCTTCTTCCAATGTCCTTATATTGTCTCCAGCAGAAGGTGTAGCCCAGATTAAAGGTGTGTTCCGCCACACCTTTAATCCCAGATGAAAGGCGTAGCCCAGATTAAAGTTGTGTTCCTTAAACTCGGAGATTCAATCTTCTGGAATCCATAGCCACTATGGCTCAAGATCTTCAAACCAAGATCCAGATAAGGATCTCCAAGCCTCCAGATAAGGGTCACTGGTGAGCCTTCCAATTCCGGATTGTAGTTCATTCCAAATATTGTCAAGTTGACAACCAGAAATAGCCACTACAATCCACCCCTTGTCAACTTGACACAAATAATATCTCATGTTCACATGAAACAATAATAAGTTTGTAAATACGCCTAACATGATATAACTATTCCTCATACAATCGCAAACGCATTTGTAAATTTACAATGGGCATTCATATTACTTTATAATCCTCGTTTCTGCAACTGGTTACGTGGCCTTAATTGGTATTTATAACTACCTTCCTCTACTACCCATTCTGTATTTCCTTCTCCTTCAGCCAGCACCTCAGCAGGTCTTGGCTCTTTTCCTGGAGGATTGACCCATACCTTCATTCCTGATGGGTCTGCATCCTTTGTCATCCTGCTTGGATTAGGCTGTTGTAGTTTCCCATTGACTTTAATCACAGGACATGGTAGTACTAAGAGACGCCCTAAGGGATCTCCTACACTCCAGACATAATCTTGCTTACCACCATTGTGAAGAGGTAATCCAATTTCCCCATGGTAATCTGGATCTATCACCCCTCCTAACACTGTTATTCCTTTTTTAGCCTGTTGGTTTAAGGGCATTAGAAGCCCAAAATGACCAGGGGGAAGTCTGAGCTTCCAGTTCAATGGAATGTTTGTTGTAGCTCCTGGTAGGAGCATTCCCCTCTCTGGAGCCAAAACTTCTAGGCCAGCAGAACCTAGAGTTATGGGGACAGGAAGCAAAAATTTTCCTAGAGGGTCACAAGGAGTGATAGTAAGTGGAACTATTCCCTTTTCCACCCCTTGATTCCTGGACCCATGAATCCTGGCTATGGGTGAAACTGTACCATATATCGAGCGCTGATTCAAAGCATATACTGCCTTCTGAAGAACTCTACCCCAGCCTTCCAAGCTGTTACCACCTAATTGGCGCTGTAACTGCGTCTTCAAAAGGCCATTCCATCTTTCTATCAGACCAGCTGCTTCAGGATGATGGGGAATGTGGTAAGACCAGTGAATTCCATGATCGTGGGCCCACTGTCGTACTTCTCTGGCTGTGAAGTGAGTTCCTTGGTCAGAAGCAATACTGTGTGGAATACCATGACGATAGATAAGGCATTCTGTCAGTCCGTGAATGGTGGTTTTAGCAGAGGCATTACGTGCAGGAAAGGCAAATCCATAACCAGAATAAGTATCTACTCCAGTAAGAACAAAACGCTGTCCTTTCCACGAAGGAAGTGGTCCAATGTAGTCAACCTGCCACCAGGTTGCTGGCTGGTCACCTCGAGGAATGGTGCCATATCTGGGGCTCAGTGTTGGTTTCTGCTGTTGGCAGATCTGGCAATCAGCAGCAGCAGTAGCCAGGTCAGCTTTGGTGAGTGGAAGCCCGTGTTGCTGAGCCCAAGCATAACCTCCATCTCGACCACCATGACCACTTTGTTCATGTGCCCATTGAGCAATGACAGGGATGGCTGGGGAGAGAGGCTGATTGTCCACAGAACGGGTCATCTTATCCACTTGATTATTGAACTCCTCCTCAGCTGAAGTCACCTTTTGGTGAGCATTTACATGGGACACAAATATCTTCACATCCTTTGCCCATTTGGAGAGATCTATCCACATACTTCTTCCCCAGATGTCTTTCTCACCAATTTTCCAATTGTGATCTTTCCAAGTCCCTGACCATCCAGCCAATCCATTGGCTACAGCCCATGAGTCAGTGTATAATCGTACATCTGGCCATTTCTTCTTGCAAACAAACTGTAATACCATGTGTACTGCCCGAAGTTCTGCCCACTGTGAAGATTTCCCTTCACCTGTGTCTTTCAAGGTTGTCCCAGAAAGGGGTTGTAATGCTGCAGCTGTCCACTTCTGGGTGGTGCCTGCATAACGTGCAGAGCCATCAGTAAACCAGGCTCTAGTCTTCTCCTCTTCGGTCAGTTGATCATAGGGAACACCCCATGAGGCTATAGGTGCATGCTTGGCAGCAGATGGCATTGTAACAGGAGTAGAAACCATAGGCATTTGAGCAACTTCTTCATGTAACTTGCTTGTGCCTTCAGGACCTGCTCTGGCCCGATCACGTATATACCACTTCCATTTGATAATAGACTGTTGCTGTGCACGTCCCACTTTATGACTTGCAGGGTCTGATAGTACCCAGCTCATGATGGGTAATTCAGGTCGCATAGTGACTTGGTGTCCTATTGTCAGACGTTCAGTTTCCACTAAGGCCCAATAGCAGGCCAAGAGCTGTTTTTCAAAGGGAGAATAGTTGTCTGCAGATGATGGTAGAGCTTTGCTCCAAAATCCCAAAGGCCTTTTCTGTGATTCACCTACAGGGGCCTGCCAGAGGCTCCAAACAGCATCTCTATCAGCCACAGACACCTCAAGTACCATCGGGTCTGCTGGGTCATATGGTCCAAGTGGTAGAGCAGCCTGCACAGCAGCCTGGACCTGTTGAAGGGCCTTCTCCTGTTCCAGGCCCCACACAAAGCTAGCAGCTTTCCGAGTCACTTGGTAAATAGGCCTAAGTAACACACCCAAGTGAGGGATGTGTTGTCTCCAGAATCCAAATAGACCCACTAAACGTTGTGCTTCTTTCTTGGTTGTAGGAGGGGCCAGGTGCAATAACTTATCTTTCACCTTAGAAGGAATATCTCTGCATGCCCCACACCACTGGACTCCTAAGAATTTCACTGAGGTAGATGGTCCTTGAATTTTGGTTGGATTTATTTCCCATCCTCTGGTACGCATATGTGTTACCAATGAGTCCAAAGTGGTTGCTACTTCCTGCTCACTTGGTCCAATCAGCATAATGTCATCAATATAGTGCACCAATGTGATATTTTGTGGAAGATCCAAACGATCAAGATCCCTTCTAACTAAATTATGACACAGGGCAGGAGAGTTAATATATCCTTGAGGCAAAACTGTGAAGGTATACTGTTGGCCTTGCCAACTGAAAGCAAATTGCTTCTGGTGGTCCTTATGGACAGGTACTGAGAAGAAGGCATTTGCCAGATCAATAGCCGCATACCAGGTGCCAGGAGATGTGTTAATTTGCTCAAGTAAGGAAACTACATCTGGTACAGCAGCTGCAATTGGAGTTACTACCTGATTTAGTTTTCGGTAATCAACTGTCATTCTCCATGATCCATCTGTTTTCTGCACTGGCCAGATAGGAGAGTTAAATGGAGATGTGGTGGGAACCACCACCCCTGCATCTTTCAAGTCCTTGATAGTGGCAGTAATTTCTGCAATTCCTCCAGGAATACGATACTGTTTTTGATTCACTATTTTCTTTGGCAGAGGCAACTCTAAAGGCTTCCATTTGGCCTTTCCAACCATAATAGCCCTCACTCTACAGTTCAGGGAACCAATATGAGAATTCTGCCAATTTCTGAGTATATCTATCCCAATTATACATTCTGGAACTGGGGAAATCACCACAGGATGTGTCCGGGGACCTACTGGACCTACTGTGAGTCGGACATCAGTCAAAACTCCATTAATCACCTGCCCTCCATAAGCCCCTACTTTAACTGGAGGGCCACAATGTTTCTTGGGATCCCCTGGGATCAGTGTCAACTCAGAACCAGTATCCAGCAGACCCCGAAAAGTCTGATTATTTCCTTTTCCCCAGTGTACAGTTACCCTTGTAAAAGGCCGTAGGTCCCTCTGGGGAAGAACTGGAGAAAGGGTAACAGCAAAACCTTTGAGTGTCTTATCAAGATCCTTCCTCAGCGGAACCTGGCCACCCCTTCATTCAAGGGGTTCCGGATCTGCAAACTGTCTCAAGTCTGGAAATTGATTCACTGGCCGAGATTGCTGTTTACCACGATCTAATGTAGCCTTTCTTTCATTTGTTTGAGAATTTTTCTGCTTATACAGATCAAACAAATATGCAGTAGGCTTCCTATGTATTTCATTCCTGGAAACACCATGATTGATTAGCCAGTACCAAAGGTCCAAGCGAGTCATGCCATTATAAATTTCACCTCTCCTGTGCTGACCATTACTGGGTATGTTATTATAAACATTCTTTTGTCTACGCTGTCCATTATAATAACTAGGATCACCTTGTCTCCGGCGATTCAATGCTGCCACCTGGCCCTTGTTACCTCGGGATCCAACTAAACCCAGTGAATTTAATTCATCTAATTGAGCAGAAGCATCTCCAATGCTAAGATCTGGCACAAGGAAAAGGGAAAGAACAAAACCCTTCAAATGTGCTGGTGCCCCTCTCACCAATTTGCGTCTTATAGAGCTGGTGAAAGGCATATCTTCTGGACCTTCCCATTGTGGACAATTATGCTTTACACAATATATCCACTCTAGCATTGCAATTTCCCTAAGTCTTAAAATCCCTTCATCAACACTAAGCCACGGAATATCAGGCATCTCCAAGTCATTTCCAGTAGGCCATCTTTTGATAAACACCTCAGCCAACCATTCAAACAAACTTTTGACACCTTTTTTAACTATGCGAGCTTCCGTATTAAACCTAGAATCTCTACTCAGAGGACCCATGTCAATAAACTCAGCCTGCTCTAGTTTTATGTTCCTTCCACCCTTATCCCACACCCTTAAAATCCATTCCCACACATATTCACCAGGTTTCTGCTTGAATGAATTAGCAAACTCATTAAGCTCCTTAGTAGTGTAGCGAATTTCCTCATGGACTATACTTTCTACCTCCCCTCTAGGAGCCTGTTTTGCTTTGAGTCTGGTTACAGGTCTAGAAGAAACTATTGGTGGGCCGTGAGCAGACTCTGCAAAATTAATTTCCTCATGTGGGGAAGGCATTATTTCAAGAGGTGGGGCTGAGGGTACTACTTCCTCAGGTGGGGCAAACCCTTGAGAATCTGAGGATTCAAAATTCTCAGCTTCAACATGGTCTTCCCACACATCCCCGTCCCATGTTGTAGGATCCCATTCTTTGCCAATTAGAGCCCTTACTTTAACTGTCGACACACTCTGAGGCTGAGACTTGAATTTTCTCTGTAGTTCAGCCAACCTTACAATGAGAGTTTCTGTTTGATTTTCTGCAACTTGAGCTCTATTGCTACAAGAGAGAAGATTCTCCTCAAGGACACACTTAGCAACTTTTAGATCGTTTACTTGTGTCTGGAGCCTTTCGATTTTATCACACAACTCCTTCCTTTCATTCATCATTTTTTCCACAGATACTAAGAGCAGCCAGCCAGTAAAATCATTTTTCGATTTTTTCCCCATCTTGTAGAAAGCTTTGTGCACTGAATCACCTAATTCATTAAGAAAATCAAGGGCATTAGCTTCTTTAAGTTCGGAATATAGTTTCAACCATGGGTCTTCAAAATTCTCTGAGCTCCCAGGAGGGAGAGAATCTGGAGAGGTTTCAATAGTTGAAAGTGCTGGTGGATCAACAAGCCAATTCCAGAATTTTAAAAGATTCATCCTTGTACTTCTGTTACTCTAGAACCACTCCTGGTACCAACTTCTGTATTAGTCAGGGTTCTCTAGAGTCACAGAACTTATGGATAAATTCTAAATAGTAAAGGAATTTATTGATGACTTACAGTCGGCAGCCCAATTCCCAACAATGGTTCAGTCGCAGCTGTGAATGGAAGTCCAAGGATCTAGCAGTTACTCAGTCTCACGCAGCAAGCAGGCGAAGGAGCAAGAGCAAGAGCTAGACTCCCTTCTTCCAATGTCCTTATATTGTCTCCAGCAGAAGGTGTAGCCCAGATTAAAGGTGTGTTCCGCCACACCTTTAATCCCAGATGAAAGGCGTAGCCCAGATTAAAGTTGTGTTCCTTAAACTCGGAGATTCAATCTTCTGGAATCCATAGCCACTATGGCTCAAGATCTTCAAACCAAGATCCAGATAAGGATCTCCAAGCCTCCAGATAAGGGTCACTGGTGAGCCTTCCAATTCCGGATTGTAGTTCATTCCAAATATTGTCAAGTTGACAACCAGAAATAGCCACTACAGCATACCATGTGTGTTCTTTTGTGATTGGGTTACTTTACTTAGGATGATATCCTCCAGAATTAAAAGCTTGTCTAAAGTTTCATAAGTTCATTGTTTTTAATAGTTGCATAGTAATTCCTTGTGTAAATGTACCACATTTTCTGTATCCATTCCTCTTTTAAGGGACATCTGGGTTGTTTCTAGCTTCTGGCTATTATAAATAAGGCTGCTATGAACATAGTGGAGCAGGATGTTAGCTGTTAAGTCGATGACAAGCAAGCTACAACACATAAAACCAGAGAGGACAGATAAGTATACATATTTTAAGAGATTATTACAAAGGGAAAAAAGTAGATTTCATTAGGAAAGGAAAATTAAATAGATTGTTATTGGTGATTGGGGTGGAGCAAGACTTCAATGGGAAGGTCAATGGATTGTGGGGTGGATATAGGAAGAGACATTTAAAACTTAGTGGCATTTGAAAGGTAAGGTGAGACCCTAATACAGTCGAATTCTGAAATATACATTATATAAAAGTGTTCTAAATAAAATTACCAAATAATGGGATAGATAGAGTCCCAAGTAGCCATGTATTTTCACCAAAGTAAGTTTTCTTTAGTGGGATTGGGTTACATCTAGTGGAACTGTAGACCTCAGGGGCCCCAAGCACATCCCCAAACACCCTTGGCTATTGCCAAGTGTATAGGCTGTCCTCCAGAAACTAAAACTGAGACCCAATTGCTAAAGTGTAGTGCCCATCTGACAATTTTGTTTCTTTTAAATGATACAGAATTACTACAAGGATATGATTTTGTTTGTATCCCAAGTGTGGAATATAGGGCAGCTTCAGATTGTCCACAGCAGCTGACTATCAGTTTCCTTTTGCTCTAGCAGGGGTGTGATTTTGATAGCTGCAGATAGTTTCTGCAATTGTGTGAAACTGGGAATCCTAGAGACATTTGAAAAAGTGTATAAATACTTGGATTCATAAAGGTAGGGTTGGTTGTTGGTTATTGTTGGTCACAACTTGTTAACTAGTTCTGCACAAAGAAGAATCAACAACAAGAAGAAATTAGATATTCTGCCAGTGAAGATCAAACTTGTACCAAGGAGGTAATGCTTATAACTAGCAGGAAGTCGTCTAATGATAACATTGTCCCCTTTCTTACCTCTGACTTTATTCACTTTATTCATGTATCTCTTTCATTTCTTCTCTATCCTTTTTTCCTCATCTTCCTAGTGTTGGGGGTTTGGAAAGGTGGAAAAATGGTATAAGAAAGAGAAGGAAGAACCCATAAAGTGACTACACTGAAGACAACACCTGTGTAACTCATTGAATATGGGGATGTATATTTGGTGCCAACATACAGTCTTTCCCTATGTTCCAGCATCTTTGGTACAGGAAATGACTGTGTATGCTATCAAAAGTGAACCACAAACACCCATCTAGTCATAAACCCTTTCTCTTTTTTTTTTTTAATTAGGTATTTTCCTCGTTTACATTTCCAATGCTATCCCCAAAGTCCCCCATACCCACCCCCCCCAATCCCCTACCCACCCACTCCCCCTTTTTGGCCCTGGCATTCCCCTGTACTGGGGCATATAAAGTTTGCAAGTCCAAAGGGCCTCTCTTTCCAGTGATGGCTGACTAGGCCATCTTTTGATACATATGCAGCTAGAGACAAGAGCTCCGGGGTACTGGTTAGTTCATATTGTTGTTCCACATATAGGGTTGCAGTTCCCTTTAGCTCCTTGGGTACTTTCTCTAGCTCCTCCATTGGGGGCCGTGTGACCCATCTAATAGCTGACTGTGAGCATCCACTTCTGTGTTTGCTAGGCCCCGGCATAGTCTCACAAAAACCCTTTCTCTCATCTGCTAGGTAAAGGTTAAAAATTAAACTGTCATTTATAACTTCTGGAGAGGGAAAATAATTTTTCTCCAATGGAGTAACCTGGGTTTTATTCATCACTCCATATCTAGTCACATGGTCAAAAATATTTGACCAACAATAAAAGAATAAATATGATCAAATATATTTAAATTTAATAACTGCTTTAAATAATAAAAATAAAAACTGCATGGTGTAATGTATCTAAATGTGAGTTCAGTAGATGTCTCTGTTTTATAACAAATTACTATTTAATCAGCTTTACAAACTATTAATATACCAAAAATAATCTACTTAAAAGTTGAAACAATTTCTACTTAATAAAATATTATTCTAATTAGTAATTGTTAATATACAACTAAATTTATTGACCTCATATATTTTCTTAACTGTTCTTTAACTAAATATACACATACACCCTGCTTATATAAAACTTATCCAGAAAATTTTATGGTCATGCATATTATAGTTAAAGTCACAGTTTTTTTGTTTGTTTGAACAATGAATATTTTAAAAGAGCTTTTATTAGAAGTAAAAAGTTTACATTTCATTTGCTACAGTTCCATTTACTATTGTCTACATATAAAGTATTTTATGTATTTTTCTTACATTGCATTTTTTATTATACCTGGTAACCTAATTTAATATACAAATGTCTTTTTTTATTTACTTAAATTTATAATAAATTAATAATAGTTTGGTATGATCAGCCACCTAAACTTTAGAGCACAATACTATTTGTTCTAACCATTATTAGAATAATCACACATTTTAAATAACTTATTGTTTTAAAAATGAAATAATTAACTAGTTCAATTAATTTATAAAATTAGGATAGATAAATTTAGATTAATACTCATAATTACATAACTGATATCAACAAGTTCTTAAGAGAAATTCTCAGGCTTTCCATTCCAGTTATAACTGTTTCTAATCTACATTGCTCTATTTGATCAGACTGCTTATATTATCAGCGCTCCTTCCAACCTAGCACTAGTGTGCTTGTGCATATAATACTAGAGAGGAAGCATGGGCACTTATAGGACTTCTGTAATTCTCAGGGATTAATTTTATGCACCAATGGCAGATCAAGTTGCAATAAAACTAGGGACATCTTCTCCTGTTAAGGCAACACAAGGCAACCCACTTAGAGGAAAAGACCCAAAAGGCAGGCAATAGAGTCAGAAACAGCCCTTGCTCCTGTGTTAGGAGTCAGTCACATAGGAAGACAAAGCTACACAAGTGTAACCTATGTGCCTATTTAACTCCCAAGCAGGCTCCTTGGTTTGTGGTTCCATGTTTGTGAGCCTCTATGAATCCAGGTTAGTCATTCTTTGAGGTTTCTTGTGGTGTCATGGGTACCTCTTTGCCTTATTATTATTATTATTTTTTGATGATACCAAACTTTCAACTCATTTTTATATAAACTCAAATTCTGGAATTTGTTAAAATTATACCAATGAAAATGGATTTAATCCCAAAGGGACAGGGAGGTGCTTTTTTTTTGGTGATGGCTCAGCATGAAAGTGACTTGGAGTAGAACAGAATGCCATTAGTAATCATTTTATTGCTACTTTTTATTTTTAGAACGGTGGTATTTTTATTTTGTCTTTTAGTAAAAGATTGAGAATATTACCCTGATAATGACAGTGGTGATGATGATGATAAATTTTAAGCATGTCAAAGAATACTTACTACTTCAGTTTTGAAAATTATTTGTCATGTAATATTTTCTGTTCCTATTTTTCTTCCCCAACTCCTTCCAGATACTTCTAACCTACCCTCCCAACCAAATCCACACTTTTTTCTCTTCCCTTATATGGAAAAGAAGCAAATGGAAAGGGAAAAGTAAGAGACAGTTAAGTGAGGGAATATGGGAGAAACAGTTAAACCTAAGGGTCATTTGAGGGGTTCTTTGGAAATGTCATACAGTCATACTCCTAAAATATATGCATATTTGATGGATATAAAAAGGGAACCAACAAATAAGTGGGAGATGGAGAACCAAGTGAACATCTCACATTTCCAAATGAAGACTTCATTTCTAGCAATGGGTTATATCTAATAAAGTTCCTGGCCAAAAGAACACCAGGAAAACTCCCAATTAACCCAAGCAATTACCAGACTATTGTTGCTCTCTACAAACTGATGGTTAGGCCCTACTGCAGAAGATAATGCCCACAAGACCAATTGAAAATACAGAACTTGAACTGGTGTCTACCTAGAGCCTTTACCGCTACTATCTAGTGCTCATGTTACTAGAAAAGTATTCTTTTGTTGTTGTTATGTTGTTGTTGTTTTCTTTTTTTTGTATATGATTTTTTAAATTTACATTTCAAATGTTAAACCCTTTCCTGGTTTTCTTTCCGGAACCCTCCATCCCATCCTCCCTCCCCCTGCTTTTGTGAGGGTGCTCACCCACCCATCCTCCCACTCCTGTCTCCTTGCCCTGGCATTCCCCTACGCTGGGACATCGAACTTTCCCGGGACCAAGGGCCTCACCTCCCATTGATGTCCAACAAGGCCATCCTCTGCTACATATGTGCCTGGAACCATGGATCCCTCCATGTGTAGTGTTTGGTTTGTGGTTTAGTACCTGGGAGCTCTGGGGGTTCTGGTTGGTTGATATTGTTGTTCTTCCTATGGGACTACAAACTCCTTCAGTTCCTTCAGTCCTTTCTCTAACTCCTCTATTAGGGACATGGTGATCAGTCCAATGTTTGGCTGTGAACATCTGGATCTGTACTTCAGGAGACAGCTCTAACAGGCTCCTGCAAACAAGCACTTCCTAGCTTTCACAATAGTGTTTGGGTTTGGTGTCTGTATATGCGGCAGTCTATGGATGGCCTTAATGAAACCCAAAGGAAAAGGCAATCTGCATCCCAGCTTCAGAGATACTTTTTAAAATAATTATTTAAACGTACCTGTGTATTATTTCTATTTTCTTTTCAATACATGATCTCCGATAGACAGTTTTTTTATGTTCTCAGATACCTGCAGTAGAATGGTGACTGCTGAGCAATGAATGAAGTTCCCAAGTTTGAATGAATGACTTTTGAAACACTGTGCAGTCCATAATGGGACACCAAGGTCTGCCTTCCAAAACCAGCATACTCTGAACCTCAGAGTTGTAAATTTACCTATTTTCAAGAATATGTAAATGACTTTTCTGAGACATTTGCCATGCTTTGGTCTCAGTCTTATTTCTTCACAACTGAACAAAGAAACTTTCAGATTGATTTCAAATGCTTCAAATTGAGCAGAATAGGAAAGGATGGAGGAACTGTGAAAACATGCAAAACTCGTGGTGGAAACTGATGGGCATGGGCGTGTTCATCTTGTGATACCTGTGCTTCTGTTGAATTCTTTTACACAAAAAATTCTGGCTACAATAATTGAGGGCAAAATATAGCTAAGATTCTCAACAGGTCCCTGGAAATGGTTCTGCCTCTCAGCAGCAATTGAGCTAGTGCTTCTTCCATGGGAGATGATTAAGTGCTTTCAAGAAAAGCTCTCCATTTGGACACAATTTTTCATTGATATGAAGAATCTTTTACTCATCTCTGCTCTTACTCAATAAGGCATACTAATCAGAGGACTTGGACTTTCCAATTTAACTGTCCAAAATTCAACTTGACTAACAGAGGGAAAAGTGCCACTTGATATTCTGTCTGCAAATAATGGTAAAAAGCAACCAATGGACTGGATGTGGTCATTTCAGCTTAAATCACTCTTCATACAAATTGACTTTTCATCAGATTAGTAGCATGCAAGAAGGCAGAGTCTAGGACCCCTAAACAAAGCAAACAAATGAATTCGTGACTTGGAAATACTCTCTTACCATAATCATCTTAGGTTTCATGTTTGTTTGATAACCAAGCAAAGTTGATTGGTTCATGGAGTATAGTATGCATTTGATTAATGTCTATAAAAAGTTTAGTACAAGGGTCCATTGTGCCAGCTGGGCTTTTGTGAAATCATCCAACACTGCTGATTTAGCAGCCTGTTAACATCATTGCTCATTGAAATACTTTCTAACAAATAATTAAAAATTATAAAATTATTTTATTGTGCTAAGTAAATACCACATGTTTTTGGATTAAGACTTGGTGTTTTTTATTAAAACATACTTTTAGAATGCAAGCTTGAAAAAAGAAGTTTTAATAAATTAATATCCATTTCTTTTGAGGATGGAGATTCAGTGTAAATATATTTTCTTCTGGCTCCAGTATGTCTTATTTCAAAGAAAATTTCATCAGATTTTAGTTAGAGAAGAATATCAGTGGTTTTGTTTGAGAGTGCATGTCAAGTTTATTCCACAACAAAACAATTACATTAAAGAAAATATTAAAATACAACAACAACAAAACAAACAAAAAAGCAAAAAAAGAAGAAAGAAAAAAAAAGAAAAAGAAAATTACTTAGTTAATCTTAGGATATATATAGAATGGGCAATCTAGACATATAAACCTATATATTATGAACTAGATTTTCAGGTTTGTTTTGGTTTTCTGAATGCTAAAATTAGTTAAAGACATTGAAGGATGGTTTAAAATGTCATCTCTGAATGTGAGAAATTTAGGTAAATTACTTGAAGATTTTAAAATCTGAATAAAGAAAACAGAAGAGACTAATAAAAAGGATCCCCAGACCAAAAAAAGTATTTTCATACATTACAAAATTAGAACCTCTTTCAATATAAAACTTACACTTAATTATATATATCTTTTAAATTTGTATTTATGGTCATAAAAAAAGGTGAAATACAAGTTAATTGTTTTAGTCTTTGAGTTTCCATGGTATTTAATGTATCTTCTTTTCTAATTAATTAGATGTTTTAAAATTTTAGCCTTTGCCATTTCTCAAAGTGTAGAGGCATGTTCAGAAGACATTGTAAAGTAGCCATATCCATATTAGTCACTGTAATAAATTGTCAATCCCCACCTCAAAATAAAGAAGTTCACATTGTTTTTATGAGTGGAGGTTGTGATCTAAGAGATTTGTGCACATTTTATAGATAGAGGCCTTCACATTGCTTAGCTTACTCAATATATTTTAGTAAACATAAGATCAAGTTCAGATAAACAATACACAGCTATTTTAGAAACGAACCACTAAAAAATGACCAAAGAAAATTTTATGTATGTTATTCAGAAATGAATTTACTCTGTAATTGAGTGTTAACTTTAGTATGATGTGAAAGCATTATAAGTGGTTAAATTGTTTTCATTAGAGTTAACATTGTCTCTGTGATAATCCTTGTATAATTCCTTTGGAATTGTACTGGTATTATAGTTAGGCCTGTGTCTTTTCTTTGCTGACATAATTTCAACATGCATAGAGAGTAGACACCCTTCCTTTTTACCTTAGACTTGAATTATTTTGCTCTGTGTGAAGCCTGCAGTTTCTTTACTACTATAAATTTGATTGATTGTATTTCATTTTATGATGACAGTTATTATACTACATTCTTGTTTCAGGCTGAAAAAGAATCCACATAACAATGCATTTTTTAATGTGGATTTTCAGAATATACTCTAAGACACAAGTAACAAAAGCAGTTAATCCTGTTACAACAACCCTGCCCATTTTGTGTTGATCACACAGCATACATAAAACAAAATGTTTGAAATGCCCCCTTCCTGTCTTCCAACATTCCACTCTCAAGGAATCTTTGTGACACAGCTAAAATTAATTAACCCAGATGATCTGATTTCCACAGCCCCTGATTTCTGTTAATAGCCATGTTTATCATCCTAATGTGAAATTGGCTTCTAGCAATTTACTTGATCACAGGCTATGCATGTATTTGACATCAGATAAATACGGAGGGTTGAGAGCCACACATCTGCTAGCATATTTCAGCCCTAGTTCTTCCTTCTCTTTCCAAGAATACAGTTTAAAACATCATCAAATATGGATTTATGTGTTTTGAATATGTGTGATTATGACTTTTGCCATGAGCTGAGCAAAATGTGTGTGTGTGTCTTTGTGTGTGTGTGTGTGTGTGTGTGTGTTTGTGTGTGAGTCTCTCTCTGCATATATGTGTGCAGGGTGCATATGCAAATAGGTGCATGTGAAGGACCCAAAATTGGGTGTTGGGTGTATTCCTTGTTCACTCTTTTTAAAAATAAAATATTGATTTTCTTTTTCATTGATTATTTCATTTATTTACATTTCAAATGTTATCCCCCCCCCCTCCCAGTTAACGATCTATTCATACTGAGTCTCTCTCTGAACCTTGATAAAGCCATTTTGGCTAGGCTAGCAAGCCAGCTTGTTCTGAGTGACCCCCCCATCTCTTCCTCCATGGTGTTGAGATTCTGGTAGGTTTCAATGTATTATATATTGGGTACTAGTGATCCAAACTCAGTTTCTTATGCTTGCTGGGCAGACACTACTAAACAGTTAGATCTATCTCCGCAATCTACAATATTTTTATTTACCTTTATTGTTGTTAAATTATGTATATGTGTGTAAGTAGTGGGTGTATGTATATGAGCCCAAGTGTCCACTGAGACCAAAGCTGACAGATCACCATGGATCTGTAGTTACTGGTTACAGCAACTGTGATCTGCCTTACAAGGGTGCTGAAAACAAAACAAAACAAAACAAAACAAAACAAAACAAAACAAATGAACAAACAAACACCTCATCTCCTCTACATGAGCAGCATATGTTCTTAACTGCTAAGCCACCTCCCCCTACCTCTATGCCTGAATACTCCTTCAACACCCAACATTTGCTCCTCTTCTTTAATTTCACATGTAATCTACAATTTTTCTGAATATGCCTTTAATCATCTTGTGTCATAGGTAGTGTCCATGTAAGTTTGTATATCTTCTTTCTGTGGAGAAGTCCTCATCTCCACCCAACAATCCTTCCCACAAGCCTTTCCTGCTGAAGCATCTCTGCAGCCAGTATTCCACTCTCCGCTTTTATTTTACCTAAGTCAGCTGTGCACTTTTCTTTAGTGTGTTTGCTGAAGGCATTACTCTGGGTTCCTGCTTTCGCTTCTGCTCCAAAATATCACTCCTGTGGACATTGACATTGATTCTGATTTCTAGTTTGTGAATAGGGTAGCAATAACTATAGAATGCAAGAGAGTGTGGAATGATACAAAGTCCTTTGGTTATGTTCCCAGCGTGGTATTTCTTGGTAATATGATAGGTCTATTTCTAACAGTTTGGGAATTTCTAAAGTGACTGCACTAGTTTACAGTCCTGCCATTAATGTAAGAGAGTCTTCTCCCATGTTACCCACATTTGTTGCCATTTGAACCCCACTGGTAGTCATTTCAAATGGGGTGAGAAGAAAATTTGAAATTGATGTAATTTGCATTCCCCTTATGACTAAGGATGTTGAAAACTTTTAAAAGTGTTTCTTAGCAATTTGCTTCCTTTGTGGAAATTGCTATTTACCTTCCTTCCCCAGGTGTGATTGAGTTGTTTATTTCCTTACTCTTTAGTTGTCTGAGTGTCCCCTGTACCTTGCACACTAATTCTCTACTGGATGAGTAGCTGGAAAATATTTTCTCCCAGTTTGTAGACTATAATCCATTCAATTCACAGAGCTTTCTTTGTTATGGACAACTTTTTGGCTTCACAAATCACATTGGTGATGGCCCGCCATACCTTGTTTGTAGTGTCTTCTTCCTACACCTATAAGATGAAGCTGCTCCTTTTCTTGTATTAGTTCCAGAGTAATGGGTCCTTGGTTTATTCTAGAGTAATGAGTAATGGGTCTTTGGTTTATTCTAGATATTTTATTTGTTGTGTGGGTCTAGCTGTGGTGAGTGGGATTGTTTCTTTAATTCTTTTAAGTTCGTGTGTTATGAATGTGTAGAAAGGCTACCAACTTTTAATGTTAATTTTGTACCCTGCCACTTTGCTGAATGTGTTTATCTTCTCTAGGAGTTTCAGTGGAATATTTTATAGTCGCTATGCAATGTCTCTGCACAAAGCAATAGTATTATCTTTCTTCGTATTTGCAACTAGCTTTAGATTAATGTAGTTCAGTTATATAAAAGGTTCATAATGCAACATATCACGTCATAAAATCATGAGACCCTCAAACAGATATATATATATATATATATATATATATATATACATATATACATATATACATATATACATATATACATATATACATATATACATATATATACATATATATAATGGAAAATACTTTAATAATTAAAATATTTATATTATCTTTAGACAGATCTTATGCAGTCACATTTGTAGCATAGTGAACCGTATGAATGTCTTTATTTTATTTAATTTTTCTTATATTTTTCTGGTGTGTGTGTGTGTGTGTGTGGTGGTGGTGGTAGTGGTGGGTATACCAGGACATATAATAGAAAGTATCAAGACAGGATGTGTGAGAGAATTCTCTGATTCTACCATGTGGATCCCAAGAACTGAATTCAGATCATCTGCCTCAATGTCAAACAACTTGACCTGCTCAACTGTCTTACCAAGCCCATCCCTCTCATGGAAATGGTTTCATTCTTCCATTTTCAGTAGCAATTAGCATGCCATAATTAACCAGTGAGGTAAACATCCCTCTCAGCTAATGATCTAGACCCTGATATCTGATAGTTTATATCATTATCCAAGTTCAGTTTACGAGCGTTAAACATTTATCTGTCAATACACTTATTCATCTGTAAAGTGAATTTCTTCATACTCACCACAATTTTTTTTCTGTGAAGTGAAAGTAGTGAGTACTTCAATATGGTGTATTCTTATTTTCTTAAGCAAGACAAGTAGATGCGACTTTTAATTTTTATACATTTAAAAAAATACTTCACTTTGTACAACCACTCTGGAAATCAGTCTGGTGGTTCCTCAGACAACTGGACATAGTACTACAGGTAGATCCAGCAATACCTCTCCTGGGCATATACCCAGAAGATGTTCCAACTGTTAATAAGGACAGATGCTCCACTATGTTCATAGCAGCCCAGAAGCTGGAAAGAACCCAGATGTCCGTCAACAGAGGAGTTTATAAAGAAAATGTGGTACATTTACACAATGGAGTACTTACTACTCAGCCATTAAAAACAATGAATTTATGAAATTATTGGGCAAATGGGTATATCTGGAGGATATCATCCTGAGTGAGGTAACCCAATCACAAAAGAAGTCACTTGATATGTTCTCACTGATAAGTGAATATTAGCCCAGAAACCTAGAAGACCAAAGATACAACTTCCAAAACACAAGAAAATCAAGAAGGAAGAACAACTCATGGATACTTCATTCCTCCCTAGAATAGGGAATAAAATATCCATGGAAGGGGTTGCAGCGACAAAGTTTGGAGCTAAGACGAAAGGGTGGACCATCCAGAGACTGCCCCACCCGGTGGTCCATCCCATAATCAGCCACCAAACGCAGACACTATTGCACACACCAGCAAGATTTTGCTGAAAGGACCCTGTTATAGCTATCTCCTGTGAGGCTTTGCCAGTGCGTGGAAAATACAGAAGTGGATGCTCACAGTTATCTATAAGATGGAACACAGGGCCCCCAATGTATGAGCTAGAGAAAGTACCCAGGAGCTGAAGGGGTCTGCAACCCTATAGGTGGAACAATATGAACTAATCAGTACCCACCGAAATCATGTCTCTAGCTGCATATGTACCAGAAGATGGCCTAGCTGACCATCCCTGGGAAGAGAGGCCCCTTCTTGGTCTAGCAAAATTTATATGCCCCAGAACAGGAGAAAGCCAGGGCCAAGAAGTGGGAGTGAGTGGGTAGGGGAGCAGGGCAGGGCAAAGGTATAGGGGACTTTTGGGGTAGCATTTGAAATGTAAATGAAGAAAATATCTAATAAAAGAAACTCAAAAAATAATGCTTCACTTAATTCTTTTCAAGATGCACTCAACATATTTGTGTCTTCTTTTAAGATAATATTAAATTCACTATACAAACTATAAACCACATCTCACTATCATTAACTACTGAAAATGTGCCTTTCAGAAAATTTCTAAGTTTAGGTAAGAAAGCTGGGAAGTTCAAAAGTAGTGATTTTAAAACAAGTAGACCAATAAAATAGAATTGAAGACCCAGAAATGAACCCACACACCTATGGTCACTTGATCTTTGACAAGGGATCAAAAGCCATCCAGTGGAAAAAAGATAGTATTTTCAACAAATGGTGATGGCACAACTGGTGGTTATCATGTAGAAGAATGCGAATTGATCCATTCCTATCTCCTTGTACTAAGGTCAAATCTAAGTGGATTAAGGAACTCCACATAAAACCAGAGACACTGAAACTTATAGAGGAGAAAGTATGGAAAAACCTCGAAGATATGGGTACAGGGGAAAAATTCCTGAATCAACAAATGGGAACTCATAAAATTGCAAAGCTTCTGCAAGACAAAAGACACTGTCAATAAGACAAAAAGGCCCCCAACAGATTGGGAAAGGATCTTTACCAATCGTAATCTGATTGGGGACTAATATCCAATATACACAAAGAACTCAAGAAGCTAAACTCCAGAAAATCAAATAACCCCATTAAAAAATGGCGCTCAGAGCTAAACAAAGAATTCTCACCTGAGGAATACCGAATGGCTGAGAAACACATGAAAAAATGTTCAACATCCTTAATCATCAGGGAAATGCAAATCAAAACAACCCTGAGATTCCACTTCACACCAGTCAGAATGGCTAAGATCAAAAATTCAGGTGACAGCAGATGCTGGCGAGGATGTGGAGAAAGGAACACTCCTCCATTGTTGGTGGGATTGCAAGCTTGTACAACCACTCTGGAAATCAGTCTGGTGGTTCCTCAGAAAATTGGACATAGTACTACCAGAGGATCCAGCAATACCTCTCCTGGGCATATATCCAGAAGATGCCCCAACTGGTAAGAAGGACACATGCTCCACTATGTTCATAGCAGCCTTATTTATAATAGCCAGAAGCTGGAAAGAACCCAGATGCCCCCAAACAGAGGAATGAATACAGAAAATGTGGTATATTTACACAATGGATTACTACTCAGCTTTGAAAAAGAATTAATTTATGAAATTCCTAGACAAATGGATTGACCTGGAGGGCATCATCCTGAGTGAGGTAACCCAATCACAAAAGAACTCGCAAAATATGTACTCACTGATAAGTGGTTATTAGCCCAGAAATTTAGAATACTCAAGATATAGGATACAACTTGCTAGACACATGAAACTCAAGAAGAACGAAGAGCAAAGTGTGAACACTTTGCCCCTTCTTAGAATTGGGAACAAAACATCCATGGAAGGAGTTACAGAGACAAAGTTTGGAGCTGAGACGAAAGGATGGACCATCTAGAGACTGCCATATCCGGGGATCCATCCCATAATCAGCTTCCAAAAGCTGACACCATTGCATACACTAGCAAGATTTTGCTGAAAGGACCCAGATGTAGCTGTCTTTTGTGAGACTATGCCGGGGCCTAGCAAACACATAAGTGGATGCTCACAGTCAGCTATTGGATGGATCACAGGGCTCCCAATGGAGGAGCTAGAGAAAGTACCCAAGGAGCTGAAGGGATCTGCAACCCTATAGGTGGAACAACAATATGAACTAACCAGTAACCCCTGGAGCTCCTGTCTCTAGCTGCATATGAATCAGAAAATGGCCTAGTCGGCCATCAGTGGAAAGAGAGGCCCATTGGTCATGCAAACTTTATATGCCTCTGTACAGGGGAATGCCAGGGCCAAGAAGTGGGAGTGGGTGGGTAGGGGAGTGGGTGGGGGGAGCGTGTGGGGGACTTTTGGGATAGCATTGGAAATGTAAATGAAATAAATACCTAATTAAAAAAATGTATAAGCATAAAACTAGTTATGAACTCCTTACGTCGGAGTTCCTATTCAATTATAAAACCAGAGTGAATGCACTAATTACAAACAAATTGCAAAACCAATAAAATTCAAATTAACGAAAAAAAATGTGAGAAAGATTTTGGGCAAACAATTTAGTCATCCATGGAACAGCATAATACAATTCATTTCTCTAGATATAAGAGTGTGGTTCTTTTTTGCTATTTTGCTTATCGAGTCTGTTTTCCATTTTCCATTTTACAAATATTCATGCTGTATTTTTCATTTCAGAAATGTAAGTTCTTTACATCAGAGTTGTGTTTCATTGATAGAAATAGAAAGGTTCCCAGACATAGCTACTGATAAATGCACCTGCAAGGCACAAGAAAAGAGAAAACTCAGACTGGGATTCATTTCACATGGAACCCCAGAACACCAAAAGAGATTTATTAGTATAATTTTCAATATAGTCATTTTTATTAAAGTCTCTACTTCAAGGGAGGAAAACCCACACACCCAGGAGCTTAAAATGTTTAGCACTCACAAAAATGCTTTCTGAATACTGAGCTTGCTTAGTGTACACTTTCATGCCTGTCTTCATTTTAAAATCTGGTGCCGACTGCTGATGCTTTTGATTAAAAATATACCTTAATTAAAATTATAAGAGGGGTGGTTTTTTGCTAAACTTCCCATTTTGGTTAAAAGATGTAGTAAATCTGTAGCTTGAATGTATTATGGACCTAAAACTATATATTATGTCTCACTTTAATTCCTAGTTCAAGCCATCTGTACATGTTTTATGGCAGAAGATATTACATGGCATTTTATTGCTTCCTGAAATTTGGAGAGCGAAGAGTGATCTAGAGTGATAATGTCAGGAAGGGTGATGTAATAAAAGATGGTTCAGAATTTTACACAAATCTCTGAGTAAGATCCTCTACATATTAGTATATGTAAGCAATATCAATAAAGATGCATAGCACAAGCTGCTCTCAGACTTCAAGACCATGTGGTTATGGAATTCATCACAAGGAACATAAGCATAGCCCAGGATGTCAGAGCAAGTAGCCATAAAAATTGTGGAGATTTTAGTAAATTGGACTGGCAGGAATTTTTCTTTATTCTTTATTGATGAAACATAATTGGATGGAAACATTTCTTCTTCTCGGTTCATTTAAACATATTTTCAAGTATTATCTGTAGAACAGTTTTTGGGAAACAGCAGTCACATTTCATCCATCTACTCTTCAAGAGGAGTTTGATCATCATGGAATAGAAAAGGCAGTAGACCTTCTGCTATTCCAGGAGAAACCTGTTTTCTAATCCTTCCAGTGTTGTTATGATTTTTCTCACCAGCTATTTCTTCCAATTTAGCTTTTATTTAAACCTGTTTGTTATTTAAACATAGAGAAAGCACAAGGCACAGGCAGATCATTCTTCCTTTTCCTTCACATGATGATAATCTATTATCTTCAGCTGTATCCATACTCCATAAGCTGTGCTTAGAAAGCAGGATGCTTTGGCGGTTAAGACCAGGGAGCTACTGTGAGTCCACAAACACCAGTGGGACCCATCATTTGAAAGGTATTTTGTTTTCCTTATATGATATAACCATTTTCATACTGATGTTCTTTAAACTGGGAAATAATTGAAAGAGGCAAATTTATATTTCCTTATTGAAATACTAACCACATATACCCACAAATATATGTTATATGTCATTTAGGGTTCACCAGAATAACATGTCCTTCTTAATTTTTCATTAATTTATTTATTTTATCATTTTACATCCCAATTTCATCCCCCTCCTTACTCCTCTCCTTCAAGTCCCACCCTTAAGAATCCCTCCCCCCCCCCTTGGGGTGAGTATGGGGGACTTTTGGGATAGCATTAGAAATGTAAATGAGGAAAATACCTAATTAAAAAAAAAGAATCCCTTCCTTCATTACTCCTTTCTCTTCTCCTTAGAAAAGGGGAAGCTCCCCTTGAGTACCACCCTGTCCTGGGACAGCCGGTCCCTGTAGGACTAAGCAAATCCTCTTCCATTGAGGCCCAACCAGGCAGTCCAGTTTGGGAAAGGATATCCAATGGCAGAAAACAGAGACAGCCATGGATCCAATTGTTAGGGGACCCACATGAGGACTAAGGTGCACATCTGCTCCAAATATGGAGGGTACCTAGTTCTAGACTCTGCATGCTCTTTGGCTGATGGTTCAGTATCTGGGAGCCCCCATGGGACCAGGATATTTGACCTCATAGGTCTTTGGTGGTGTCATTGACCACTCTGGGTTTCTCAACTCTATCCCTCAGTCTTCCACATGATTCCCAGAGCTGTGCCTTATGTTTGGCTCTGGTTCTCTGTATTTGTTTCCACCCACTGCTGGATGAAGCCTCTCATGAAACAATTAAGGTTCCTGTCTGCAAGCATAGCAGAATGTCATTAATAGTGTCAGAGACTGCTGCTTGCCCATGGATGGGTCTCAAATTGGGCCAGTTACTGGTTGGCGATTCCTTCAGTTTCCACTAGATCGTTATTCCTAAGCATCTTGCAAGCAGGAAAATTTGGGCTTGACGTTTTTCTGGGTAGACTGATGCCCTCTCTCCACTGGAAATCATGCTTGGATATACTATTCAGCCATTCAGCTTCTGTATCTGCACAGGGGTAGGAATATCAGCGATGGTTCCCCCAATAGGCACTATAGAGCTGTACCAGTCTGAAATCTCCAGCTAGTCTGAGCGATGCCCCCTACAGATTTCCATTCTTACTCCTAGCTCTCTCCTGATCCCTGATCCCCACACATCACATGATCTCTGTTCTCTTTCCCTTCTGCAATACTTCCCCCAACACTTCCTTCTCTCCATCCACCTCTGATGATTATTTATTTCCTCTTCGGGCCTTACCTCCCCTGGGCCTTACCTATAAACCATTTTCTTAGTGTCTGTGGATTAGAGCATAGTTATCCTGCACTTTATGGCTAATGTCCACTTATAAGTAGGTACATGTCATACGTCTTTCTGGGTCTGGGCTACCTCACTCAGGATGTTATTTTTTTAGTTCCATCCATTTTCCTGAAAATTTCATGATGTGCTAGTTTTTAATAGCCAAATAGTATTCCGTTGTGTAAAGCTTCCACATATTTTCATTTATTCTTCAGTTGAGGGACATGTGAGTTGTTTCCAGTTTCTGGTTATTAAGAATAAAGTTGTTATGAGCACAGTTGGCCAAGTCTCTTTGTGGTATAGTAGGCCATCTTTTATATACATGACTAGGAGTACTATAACTGGGCTCCTAGAACTATTCCCAATTTTCTGAGAACCCAACCAAATTGATGTTCAATGTGGTTGTACAAGTTTGTACTCCCACTAGCAATGGAGGAATGTCCCCCTTGTTCCACATCCTCAGAAGCATGTGCTTATTAGTTGAGATTTCGATCTTAGCCTTTCTGACAAGTGTAAGGTAGCATCTATGACAGAGACTTGAAGTTCTTCTCATATAGGTCTTTAACATGCTTGATTGGAGTTACACCAGGTATATTATTTATGGCCATTGTAAATGGTGTTATTTTCTTAATTTTTTCTCAGCCCATGTATCAGTTGTATAGTGAAGGGCTACTGAAGGTATTTATCAGCTAGAAGGTCTCTGGGAGAATGTTTGGGGTCACGTAGGAACACTATCATATCATCTGTGAATAGTGATAGTTTGATTTCTTCCTTTCCAAATTTTATCACACTGAACTTTAATCTTCTTGTTCTGGCTAGAAATTATAGTACTATGTTACATGGGGGGGGGGGGAGCCTGATTTTATTATGTTTACATACAGATCCAGTATCCCTGATTGCTCCAAGACTTTTAACATGAAGGAGTGTTGGACTTTGTAGAAGGATTTTCCTCATCCAATAAGATGCCTTTTCTTTCTTTTCCTTTCTCTTTGTTTATTTGGTACATTATTTGATGGATTTTTTTTTGTATATTAAATTGTCTCTGCACCTCTAAGATAAAGTCTACTTGGTTATGGTGGATCATGTTTTTGATGTGCTCTTAGATTCAGTATGAGAGTATTTTGTTGAATATTTTGCATCAATATTCATAAGGGAGTTTGGACGGAAACTTTCTTTGTTGAGTATTTGTGTGGTATAGGTATCAGGCTGGTTGTAGCTTCATAGAATGTCTTTGATAGTGTTCCTTCTGTTTCCATTTTGTAGAATAGTTTGAGGAGTATTGGTATTAGCTCTTCTTTGAAAGTTGGTAAATTATGTGCTAAAACATATGGGGCAGGGGTTTGCTTATTTTTTGTTTTTGTTTGTTTTTTTATTTTTGTTGTAGTTATTTGGTTGGGAGACTTTTTGTGACTTCTTCTTTCTTCTTAGGAGTTAAAGAACATTTTAGGTTTAATTTTGGTAGGTGGTATTTATCTAGAAAATAACCCATTTCACTTAGATTTTCTGATTTTGTATAGTACAGGCTTTTGAAGTAAGAACTAATGATTCTTTGATTTTTTTTTAATGTTTCCCTTTTCATTTCTGATTTTGTTAATTTGGATACTGTCTCTTTTCCATTTAGTTAGTTTTTCTTTGTATATAGTGCTGATTTTCTTATAGAATCAGCTCTTAATTGTCTTGATTGTCTATATTGTTCTTTTTGCAACTAATTTAATGATTTCAGCCCACAATTTGCTTATTGCCTTCTATCTAGTCCTCTAGGTTGTTTTTGCCTCTTTTTCTAGAGCTTTCAGGAATACTTTTAAATTGTTGTATGAGAATTTTCATGAAGGCACTTAGTGATATAATCTTTCTTCTAAACACTGTGTTCTTTTTTTTTTCTTTCATGTTCCAGTGATCATTGAGTACAGAGTTGTTCAGTATCCATGAGTTTGTAGGTTTTCTGTTGTTACTAAAGTCAAGCTTTAATCTATGGTGTACTGATAGGATACAATGAGTTATTTCATTTTTCTTGTATTTGTTGAACCTTGCTTTTTGATGGACTATATGGTCAATTTTGAAGACGGTTGTGTGGTGCAGAGGAGAAGGTACATTCTTTTTGTGTTTGGGAGAATTGTTCTTTAGATGTCCCTTACGTCCATTTGATTCATGTCCTCTGTTATTACGTTATTTCTCTGTTTAGTCTCTGTCTCAATGACTTGTACATTGGTGAGTGTGGGTTTGTAAGTCTCTCATTATTAATGTTGTAGTCTTTGGTGTGCAATTTAAGCTTTATTAATGTTTCTTTTACAAATGTTTGCCCTTGAATTTGGGGCATACATATTCAGAATTGAGAGGTCATTTTTATCGATTTTTGGCTTGATGAATATGAAGTGTCCTTCCCCATCACTTTCGATTAATTTTCATTGCAAGTCTATTTTATTTAGAGATTAGAATAGCTATCGACCTTGCTTCTTGAGTCTGATTGTTTGGAAAAGTTTATTGTAGCCCTTTGCTCTGAGATAATGTCTAGAGGTGTATTTATTCTGTATTTGTTGCTGAGGTGTATTTATTCTGTAGAACAGAATGGTGGATCCCATTACCTTCATCTATTCTGTTAACCTTTTCTTTTTCATAGAGAATTGAATAGTCTGATGTGGAGATATTAATGACCAATGATTACTACTTCCTATAATTTTGATGTTGGTGCTAGTGGTGCTAGTGCTGGTTCTGCTGCTGCTGCTGGTGGTGGTGTGTTTCCCTTGTTTTGTTTTTGCTAGTGTGGAATTATGTATTTCCTGTGTTTTCTTGATTATAGTTAGCATTATTTGGTTAAAGTTTTTCTTCAATATTCACTACAGGGCTAGGTTTATGTACAGATATTGTTTAAATTTGGTTTTGTCTTGGAATATCTTTGTTTCTTCATCTCCGACAATTGAGAGTTTTGTTTGATATAGTAGTTTATGTTAGCATCTCTTGTTTCATAGAGGCTGCAATAAATCTGTCCTGGACCATCTAACATTTAGTATCTCTGCTTTAGAATGCAGTGAAATTCTGATAGATTAGCTTTGTTTGTTACTGGGTCTTTTCTCCTTGCAGGTTTTGTTTTTGTTTTTGTTTTTGTTTTTGTTTTTGTTTTTGTTTCTCGAGACAGGGTTTCTCTGTATGGCCCTGACTGTCCTGGAACTCATTTTGTTGACCAGGCTGGCCTCGAACTCAGAAATCCACCTGCCTCTGCCTCCCAAGTGCTGGGATTAAAGGCATGTGCCACCACGCCCAGCTTCTTCTTGCAGCTTTAATATTCTTTCTTTGTTCTGTACAGTTTTGTGTTTTGATTTTATGTGGTGGAAAGCTTTGCTTTTCTGACTAATCTCTAAGCTTCTTGTATAGTTATAGACATCTCTTTTTTTAATTTTGGAGAGATTTTCTTCTATATTTTTGTTGAAAATATTTTCTGGTCCTTGAAGTTAGGACTTTTCCCTTTCTTCTATTCCTATTATGCTTAGGTTAGATCTCCTCATTACATCTCAGATTTCCTTGATGTTTTATTTCAGAAATTTCTTAGATTTAACATTTCTTTTACCAATGTATAGATTCCTTCTATTGCTTCTTCTTTACCTGAGATTATTTATTCTTTTATTCTCTTGGTGATGCTTGCATCTGTTGTTCCTTTTCTGTTCCCTAGGTTTTCAATCTCCAGCAGTCTCACAGTTGGTGTTCTTTGGTGTTTCTATTTCCATATTTACATCTTGAACAGTTTTATTCATTTCCTTCACATCTTTCATTGTATTTCCCTGTATTTCTTTAAGAGATACAGTAATTTCTTCTTTGAATGCATCTGTCATCTTTTAAGTTTGCATTTAAGCTCTTTTTTTGTGCTTCAGTTGTCTTAGGATATCCAGGGCTGCTGTAGTAGGGTAAACCTGGATTTTGTTGATTTTATTCTTGTGCTGGCCTTTAGCCACCAGATTGTCCCAGGATATTTCTGGTTAGTCAGACTTCCAGTTAACAGTTTCAGGCTGGACAATGGAACTCAGGAGGCAGTGCACATCTCAGAGCCTCTGTGTGTACCCTGCCAAACTGAGTAAACAGAGGAATGAGAGGAGATCTCATCTGTATGATCCTGCTGCTGTGGGCCTGCTAAAGGCAGGCAGAGAGGACAATCTTCTCCTTAAATTCTTAAACAGGAAAGAAACCTAACACCCCAAACAGGACATGGCAGGCAGAAGTAAACATTCATGTCCATACCTACAAAGAAACCTCACTAGTCACTAGCCAAGAAGTTATAAACTACTTTATATGAAAGGCAATTTTTTTGTGTGTGGCAATCCACATAATGTGCTAATTTTCAATATGCTTTTCTGATAATTTTCCTTCATTCTTTTCCACATCTATCTCCATTTAAAAAAATTCTTTAGGAATTGTGTGAAGGTATTTAACTGTTTTATAGTTTTAGAGTTATTATTAGATTTATTTGGTGAAATTATTTTGGAGACTGTTGTTGGCTGATTTTACAGGCTTTTAATAATTGATGATACTTCATTGGCTAAATTTAAATATACAGAAATGATTATTGTCCTGATGTTGATAAATAGTTCTCATCTAATTTTAAAAAATGAGTAAATACTTAAGTACAATAATAGAAATGTTATATTTTAATTTGATTATATTTAATATTTCTTTTCCATTGGATAGTATTTCATTTTAAATACTATCTAGATCCTGAAAGCAATAATGATCTTCTGAGATAATATACAAAGTTTGCCTCCTTCTTTGTTTAAATCATTATAGTAAGTCTTCTTTTTCAGAATCTATCCCATTTTTCCATTTAGTTTCATTTTTAAATTTTATTTTCTGTCTGAAAAATACATGATTTTTCTTCCACTTATATGTCCCAGCTTATTACAAGTCTCATTGTCTAAGATGACTTGAATACATTATTTAAAATCTAATTGTTTGAAATGTACACTCATACATGAACACACACATATGCACACAGAATGCATACACACACTCACACACCGAATCATGTAAACACATATACACACATTCACACACATACATATGTATACACACTGAATATACATTTGTTAGTCAGAGTTTCATTTCACATCATTTCAGCATAAATTAAATACAAAGAGTGTGTCTCATTCTTCTCTATATTTCCATCTGTTATATCCTCTGACTTTTTCGAAAATGCAGAAATAATTTTATACCAAAATCCTCTTATATAATTTATAATTAACTATAATAAAAGTTACCACTAACAGTAGAAAATTTACATTTTATAAATAATGGCAATAAGTCTTGTTTTTTCTTACTTGAAAATCAAACAACAGTAACTAAGAAAACCTAAAACCAGTCTATGGTGGCTACATTTATCTAAATCAAGCAATGACTAGTATAGAATAGTTGGAATTGTTTAAAATATTGTCACCTTGTGCTGTTGCTCTTATTACTTGTTAGACAAAATCTTCAGTTCTCCCTATATTTAAGAACAGCTAAAAGTCAGCAGCTATACATGCCTGCTCTAGAATCAAATTATTAGAATCAAAGGTAGGATGGCTACCTCTAAATTTTCTTAAATGTCTCAGGGGAGGATCAAAGTCATTTCATTTGCTACTATTCTCTCAACCCCATAGCAGAAGTTACAAGGTGGCAGTGTTCCTACAATGTGCTTTATGGAGTTGGTGTTCTATCAGGCAGGTCTCACATGCCCACACTCACTGCCCTATGAAGTTGGTGTTCTATCAGACAGCTCTCACATGCCTACACTTACTGCTCTATAGAATTGGTGTTCTATCAGACAGCTCTCTAACAACTCACACTCACTTTCACTTTTCCATCTTTTAGAAAAGAAGATGTCAATCTGTGATGTGTGATACCTAGAGAAATGAATTTATTCCAAGATGTCTTACTGAGTGTCTGATGGAGGTGCCTGTTCACCTTGTGTCAAGGAATATCTGGAAGGTGTGTGTGTGTGCGCGCCTGTGTGTATGTGTGTGTGTGAATCCTCCACTTGTAGAAGCAAAATGAAAAACATTAATTTTATTCTTACTTGCCCAGAATATTATGGTCCATTTATCTAACATTCATGTACATATAAAATTAAATGAATCTTTTCTCAAAATCCAATTTAATTTGAAAAAAATATATAAGTTAATGAAAATGGAACATATCAGATATTGTCTTAGTGCCTTAAATATAGTAGTTTAGGAAAATGGGCAATTTTGCAAATCACCTATATATCCACCCACCCATCCAGCCATCCAGCCATCCATTCAGCCATCCATCTACTCATCCTTTTTCTTGATGTTCCTCCATCAGGAGCCTTTGTGGAGTGATGTCCACAGGCAGCTATTGCATTCCAGCATCTACCTGCCTGTTCTTAGAATCAATACTGATTTATTGGTTTCTATTGCACACAGTAGCAAAATACATTCCCTACTAACCCTACTCCTATCTTGATGACCACATATGTGTCATTTGTGTTCTTTGGGGGAGGCTCAGCTCTGTTTTCAGATTAATTAATTTCTGCCTCTGTTCTCATGCAAAACTTTAACTATGGATATCTCACAACCATTTCTACTATTTTGTTTTGATAAGACAACATTTTGAGGGCAGGAGAGACAAAATCACTGATCTACATGTATGTTGAATATCTACATGTATGTTGAATATCAACATGACAAGATAAGATTAGCTCAAAAGTAATATAAGTTGTAATGTTTATAGAAATATACATTTTCTATATTTCTAAGTGATAAGTATACAATGATTCAGCAAGTTTAATGTAAGAATTTTAGCTTTTATATAAAATAGTCTCAATAAATCTTTAAATTTATAGAACAAATACATTGTATTGTTTCAAATGAAGTTGGTGTTAGATAAAGATCCAGTGTATATTTTAACAGATACAGTCTAGAAATGAGAAAACACTCATGGTTAGTATACTTTCAAAGAGGTGCAAAGGAAGGATCCTTGACCCAGAATTAACATCCTACATCTAACATCAATGGAAAGTAAATCTTAAAATAAACAAACAACATAAAAAACATTTTAGGTGGGACATACAAACACCAACCAAACAGAAAGTTAGTTACTAAATTGCAAGAGAATTAAAATGATTTATTATATAAAGATCGTAATTAAGGCAATATAGAAGGCTGTGTTAGGGAGCATACTTATAAAGCATGAAAAAAGAAAAGCATGATGATAGGTCCCAACTCCAGCATTGCACACACACACACAGGCACAAAAAACACACAGAGACTCACACACCAACAGACACATAAACAAACCAAAAATGCAAACACATAAACCTGAGAAAATACCATTGGTACATGAACGTTACACAGAGCTAAAACACAACAATATACCTCTAATAGGACATAAGTTGAAAGTATTATGCAGATTAGCCTTACAAACATGAGAAAGACTCATGAATATCAAGTGCCTCAATAAACAATAAATAAAAAAGACAAAACAAGACAAACAACCGAGCAACAGTACAGCTTCCCTGAGCATTAGAAACATGACAGTGCAAGCACAAGGAAAATAGAAAATGATACAATATTCAAAAACAGCTTTGCAACTTTTTAATATATGATATAATCCTATCAAATAATGCTAAGTTTCTAGTTCTAGTGTTTAAGAAAAAAAATTGCCCAGGACTCTTCACTAGAACTTTCACATGAAAGCCCAAAACTAGCCACAGCTTCCAAATCAGTCAGCAATGGCTAAACTAATTGTTGCTCTTGATAAATGGAATATTTTTCTCCAGTAAAGAACCAAATTGCCAGTATTCTGGATAATAGGATGAATTTTTAAAAATATATTCAGGCCATCCAAGAGGAATATCTGAAAGAGCAGAAGGTACATAGTCACACCTACAGCTGTAATTTATAATTGCTTTCAGTGGATACTGGTGGATCAATGGTTACTTAAATCAGAACTTGGTGCCTGTCAGGGAGAGTCAGGATACTGAGCAATAGAAGTGTTCCTCCCCTTAACACAAGGCAAAGTTGTATTGTTTTCTCAAACTAACTAGTATATGCTTTTAAAAATTGATGGATTTTCCCACGTAAGAAAATTTGCATGTCTAAAAAGAATATTTATAATGCACAGGAGGTTTTGTACAAACAATTGGAATGGTAGGAAAACATGGTGAGACATATAATCACTATCAGGATTTCCATATTACTTGGTCCACTTAGTGGAAGAAAATGTACCTTCAATTTTAATGTAAATGGTCTTAAGCTGCTTTCTTTAAAAATACTTTATTTTTTTTATTTTTATATTTTCTTTATTTACATTCAAATATTATCCCCTTTCCTAGTTTCCACTCTGAAAATCCCCTATCCCCTCACGCAATACCCCTGCTCCCCAACCCACACGCTCCCCATTCGTGGTCCTGGCATTCCAAGACTGGGACATAGAGCCTTCATAGGACCTAGGGCCTCTCCTCCCATTGATAACCGACTAAGCCATCCTCTGCTACATATATAGCTAGAGCCACAAGTTCCACCATGTGTTTTCTTTGATTGGTGGTATAGTTCCAAGGAACTCTGGGGATACAAGTTAGTTCATATTGATGTTCCCCCTATGGGGCTTCAGACCACTTCAGCTTCCTGGGTATTTCTCTGGCTCTATCATTGGGGACCGTATGCTCCGTCCAATGGAAGAATATGAGCATCCACTTCTGTATTTGCCAGGTACTGGCAGAGCCTCATAGTAGACAGCTATATCAGGCTCCTGTCAGCAGGCTCTAATTGGCATCAGCCTAGTGACTGGCTTTGGTGGTTGTTTATGGGTGGATCCCCAAGTGGAGCAGTCCTTCCTTCAGACTCTGCTCTGAACTTTGTCTCTGTAACTCCTTCCATAGGAATTTTGTTCCCCATTCCAAGAAGGAACGAAGTCTCCACACGTTGGTCTTCCTTCTTCTTGAGTTTCATGTGTTTTGCAAATTGTATCTTGGGTACTATGTATCTGGGCTAATATCCAATTATCAGAGAGTGCATATCATGTGTGTTCTGTTCTAATTGGGCTAACTAACTCAGGATGGTATCCTCCAGAGACATCCATTTGCCTAAGAATTTCATAAATTCATTTTTTTAATAGCAGAGTAGTACTCCATTTTGTAAATGTCGCACATTTTCTATATCCATTCTTTGGTTGAGGCACATCTGGGATCTTTCCAGCCTTGGGCTATTATAAATAAGGCTGCTATGAATATAGTGGATCAGGTATCCTTATTCTAAGTTGGAACATCTTCTGGGTATATGCCCAGGAGAGGAGTTGCTGCATCTTCCTGCAGTAATAAGTCCAATTTTCTGAGGAACCACCAAACTGATTTCCAAAGTGGATGTACCACGTTACAATCTCACAAGCAATGGAGGAGTGTTCTTCTTTCTCCACAGCCTCACCAGCATCTGCTGTCACCTGATTTTTTTATCTTAGCCATTCTAACTGGTGTGTGGTAGAATCTGAGGGTTGTTTTGATTTACATTTCCCTGATGATTAAGGATATTGAACATTTTTTTCAGGTGCTTCTCAGACATTTGGTATATCTCCGGTGAGAATTATTTTTTTAGCTCTGAGCCCCACTTTTTAATGGGGTTATTTGATTTTCTGGAGTTCAGCTTCTTGAGTTCTTTGTGTATATTGGATATTAGTCCCCTATCAGATTAAGATTGGTAAAGATACTTTCCCAATCTGTTGGTGGCCTTTTTGTCTTATTGACAGTATCTTTTGCCTTACAGAAGTTTTGCAATTTTATGAGGTCCCATTTGTTGATTCTAGATCTTACAGTACAAGCCATTGCTATTCGGTTCAGAAAAATTACCCCTGTGCCTGTATCCTCGAGACTTTTCCCCACTTTCTCCTCTATAAGTTTCATTGTCTCTGGTTTTATGTGGAGTTCCTTGATCCACTTAGACTTTAGCTTTGTACAAGGAGATAAGAATGGATCAATTCACATTCTTTTACATGATAACTTCCAGTTGTGTCAGCACCATATGTGGAAAATGCTGTCTTTTTTCCACAGGATGGTTTTAGATCCTTTGTCAAAGATCAAATGACCATAGGTGTGTGGGTTTGGTTCTGGGTCTTCAATTCTATTCCATTGATCTACATGTCTGTTGCTGTATGAGTACCATGCAGTTTTTATCACAATTGCTCTGTAGTACAGCTTGAGGTCAGGCATGGTGATTCCACCAGAGGTTCTTTTATTGTTGAGAAGAGTTTTTGCTATCTTAGGGTTTGTTATTCCAGATGAATTTGCAAATTGCCATTTCTAACTCTGTGAAGTATTGAATTGAAATTTTGATGGCAATTGCGTTGAACCTGTAGATTGCTTTCAGCAAGAAAGCCATTTTTACAATATTAACGCTACCAATCCATGAGCATGGGAGCTCTTTCTATCTTCTGATATCTTCTTCAATTTCTTTCTCCAGACACTTGAAGTTCCTATCATACAGATCTTTCACTTCCTTAGTTAGAGTCACACCAAGGTATTTTATATTATTTGTGATTATTATGAAGGATGTTGTTTCCCTAATTTCTTTCTCAGCCTGTTTATCCTTTGTGTAGATAAAGACCACTGAGTTTTTGAGTAAATTTAATATCCAGCTAATGCACTGAAGCTGTTTATCAGATTTGGAAGTTCTCTGGTGAAATTTTTAGGGTCACTAATATATGCTATCATATTATCAGCAAATAGTGATATTTTGACTTCTTCTTTCCAATTTGTATCCTCTTGATCTCCTTTTATTGTCCAATTGCTATGGCTAGGACTTCAAGTACAATGTTGAATAGGTAGGGAGAAAGTGGGCAGCCTTGACTAGTCCCTGCTTTTAGTGGGATTGTTTCAAGTTTCTCTCCATTCCTTTTGATGTTTGCTACTGGTTTGCTGTATATTGCTTTTATTATGTTTAGGTGTGGGCCTTAAATTTCTGGTCTTTCCAAAACTTTTTTTCATGAATGGTTGTTGGATTTTGTCAAATGCTTTCTCAGCATCTAACAAGATGATCATGTGATTTTTGTCTTTGAGTTTGTTTATATAGTGGATTACCTTGATGGATTTCCATATATTAAACCATCCATGATCCCCGGGATGAACCCTACTTGATCATGATGGATGTTCGTTTTGATGTGTTCTTGGATTCAGTTTGCGATAAAATTATTGAGTATTTTTGCATTGATGTTCATAGGGGAAATTGGCCTAAAGTTCTCTTTCTTTGTTTGATCTTTATGTGGTTTAACTATCAGTGTGATTGTGGCTTCACAGAGTGAATTCGGTAGATTACATTTTGTTTCTATTTTGTGAAATACTTTGAGGAGAAATTAGGTCTTCTTTGAACGTCTGATAGAACTCTGCATTAAACCCATCTGGTCCTGGGATTTTTGGGGTTGGGAGACTATTAATGACTGCTTCTATTTCTTTAGGGGATATTGGGCTGTTTAGATCTTTAATCTGATCCTGATTTAACTTTGGTACCTGGTATCTGTCTAGAAATTTGTCCATTTCATTCAGGTTTTCCAGTTTTGTTGAGTGTAGCCTTTTGTAGTAGGATTTGATGATGCTTTGGATTTCCTCAAGTTCTGTTATTATATCTCCCTTTTGGTTTCTGACTTTGTTAATTATGATATTGTCCTTGTGCCCTCTGGTTAGTCTAGCTAAGCATTTATTTATCTTGATGATTTTCTCAAAGAACCAGCTCCTGGTTTGGTTGATTCCTTGAATAGTTCTTTCTGTTTCCACTTGGTTGATTTCAGCTCTGAGTTTGATTATTTCCTGCCTTCTACTCCTCTTGGGTGAATTTGCTTCCTTTTTTTCTAGATCTTTTAGGTGTACTGTCAAGCTGTTAGTGTGTTTCATAACTTCTGTAAGTTTCACTGTGTCTCTGTTTACTTTCTGATTCCAGGATCTGTCCATTGAAGAGAGTGGGGTGTTGAAGTCTTCCACTATTATTGTGTGTGGTGCAATGTGTGCTTTGAGCTTATTAAATTTTCTTTAATGTATGTTGATGCCCTTGCATTTGGAGCATAGATATTCAGAATTGAGAGTTCATTTTGTAAGATTTTATCTTTGATGAGTATGAAGTTTCCCTCCTTGTCTTTTTTGATAACTTTGGATTGGAAGTCGATTTTCTTCGATATTAGAATGGCTATTCCAACTTGTTTCTTTTGACTTTTTGCTTGATAAATTGTTTTCCAACCTTTTACTCTGAGGTAGTGTCTGTCTTTTTCCTTGAGGTGAGTGTCCTGCATGCAGAAAAATGTTGGGTTGTGTTTATGTAGCCTGTCTGCTAGACTTTGTCTTTTTATTGGGGAATTGTTTCCATTGATATTAAGAGATACTAAGGGAAAGTAATTGTTACTTCCTGTTATTTTTTTGTTAAAGTTGGGATTCTGTTCTTGAGGCTGTCTTCTTTTAGGTTTGTTGAAAGATTACTTTATTGCTTTTTCTAGGGCATAATTTCCATCCTTGTGTTGGAGTTTTCCCTTTATTATCCTTTGAAGGGCTGGATTTGTGGCAAGATATTGTTTGAATTTGTTTTTTTTCATGGAATACTTCGGTTTTCTATCTATGGTAATTGAGAGTTTTGCTGGGTATAGTAGCTTGGGCTGGCATTTGTGTTCTCTTAAGGTCTGTATAACATCTATCCAGGATCTTCTGGCTTTCATAGACTCTGGTAAGAAGTCTGGTGTAATTCTATTAGGTCTGCCTTTAAATGTTACTTGAACATTTTCCCTTATTGCTTTTAATATTCTATCCTTATTTAGTGCATCTGTTGTTCTGATTATTATGTGATGGGTGGAATTTCTTTTCTGCTCCAGTCTATTTCGAGTTCTGTATACTTCTTGTTCATGGGCATCTCTATCTTTAGGTTAGGGAAGTTTTCTACTATAATTTTGTTGAAGATATTTACTGGCTCTTTAAGTTGAAAGTCTTTATTCTCATCTATACCTATTATCCTTAGGTTTGGTCTTCTCATTTTGTCCTGGATTTCCTCAATATTTTGAGTTAGGATCTTTTTGCATTTTGCATATTCTTTGATTGTTGTGTCCATGTTTTCTATGGAATCTTCTGCACCTCAGTTTCTCCCTTTTTTTTTTTTTTTTTTTTTTTTTTGTCTCTTGTAGTCTGTTGCTGATGCTCTCATCTATGGTTCCTGATTTCTTTCCTAGGATGTCTATCTCCAGAGTGGTCTCCCTTTGTGATTTCTTTATTGTTTCTAATTATATTTTTAGATCCTGGATGGTTTTGTTCTATTCTTTCACCTATTTGGTAGTGTTTTCCTATAACTCTTTAAGGAATTTTTGTGTTTCCTCTTTAAGGCCTTCTAGCTGTTTACCTGTGTTTTTCTGTATATTTTTTAAGGGAGTTATTTATTTCCTTCTTAAAGTCCTCAATCGTCATCATGAGAAGTGACTTTAGATCCATATCTTAGTTTTCTAGTGTGATGGTGTATCCAGGACTTGCTATGGTGGGAGAGTTTGGTTCGGATGATGCCACGTAACCTTGGTTCTGTTGCTTTTGTTCTTATGCTTGCCTCCTGCCATCTGATTATCCCAAGTGCTTGCTGCCCTCAATATATCTGATTGGAGCCTGTCCTTCCTCTAATCCCAGTTGATTCAGGACTCCTCAGAGTCCAGACTTCTCTATGATCCTGTGATTCTGGGCTCCTGTGAACCTGAGATTCTAGGTGTGTCTGAATTTTTGGTAGTCAAACTTCATCTGAGATCCTGAGATATAGGTGAGACCAAGCCCCTGGGTTCCTGGGATCCTGAATTCCTAAGATCCTGAGTGTGTTACAGCACCTGGAAGTGGTGTCTCCTCTGGGGACCATAGGGCTGTCTGGTGTGTTAGAAACCAATGTATACCAGCACTGATCACAAGGAACCTGAGCAGCAAGTCAGGCACTCCTGTGTCCTTGCTCTTACTGTTACAGGCCCATCACCATTGGTTTGGAACAAATGTTGTATTCTACTCACCAGTGATCCTAAGATCCTAGGCATGCTAGAACACCTGCTAAGTGGAGAGTCCTTTAGGTACTGTGGGAGTCCTCTGGGGACTCTGTGGGACTGCCGCCAAGTTCATGGCCAAAGTGGCCAGGAGCTGGAGCAGACTAGAAGGGACTTGAGCCCCTGGTCAGGCAGGTTTCCTGGCTCCCTGCTGCAGGCACAGGCCTGTCATGATTGGTTTGGAACAGATGTTGTGTTCCACTCACCAGTGATCCTAAAATTGCATGTATTGTCCTCTGGAACTGTGGGACAATTCGCCTAGTTTGCACCCAAGGAGGCCTGGAGCTGGCACTGACCGGAAGGGTCTTAAAAAATAATTTATATGGGAACAAGTAGAACAGGAATTTTTGGACAATATTACTAATCTGCTTTCTTAAATGAATGTACATATAATCGTGTATGTTAGTACCAGAAAACAACTTACTATTATCTGCAGTTGCTTTCTGTAGACTGATACTCTATATCTAGATTAATTATCAGTGCAAAGGTCTGAACACTAACAATTAAGTAGGAATCATCACTATGAATTCATCTTGATCCAAAGAAAACAGCTGATTTGAATGCTAAGTTGTATATTTGACCAATCTTTAATGCATCCCTGAGTGCTTTATATAATTTCTTCCCAATAAAATCATTTTCCAGCTAATCAATATGATCTAAATTAGAATTGTCTCTATCACAATGTTTCATTAATTATTTGTATATTTAAGTAAGAATAAATATAATTTTATCTTACAGTATTAATTTCCCTAAAGATAACCTTTGCCAACTAATCAATCACAAGTTTAATATTGTAAGTGAATGTAAATTTTAAATGGTTGATAATTTTTCCAAATGATATATATCTAAATATGTCAGATGTTACCTGTATTATTAAGCTGTAAAATATTTAAACAGCAGAATTTAAATGTTTTAGACAATCAGCTACTTTATATGAGTGACATGTGGGAACTTATCCAGAGATACAAATGGTGTTGAGCATCTGTGCATACATCCTTAATATAAAGATGTGAATGCAATGGTTTAATGTAGCCAAAGCATCCCAAAACTATGTTTGCCAACACCTGGAAGAGTGCTAACAACTTTAGCCCCAGCACTTAAGAGGCAGAGCAAGTGAATCTCAAATTTCAAGGCCAAAGTGGTGTAAGTAAGGTGTTCCAGGATGTCCAGGGGTATATAAAAAGACTGAGTCTATAAAATACAAACCAAAAACCAAAAATAAATAAATAAATAAATAAATAAATAAATAAATAAATTTTGAGACTAATTGTTACTTATATGTGCCTTTAATATGTCTTACTACAAACTTTTTACTGACAAATTTAGGCAGGTGCAACTTTTAAATTATCTTCTTTTATGACATTTCTCCACTGTACTTTTAAAAATATTATCCTTGCAAGTAATTTTTAAAAAATTATTCAGGGTGCACATCACTAAGAACACAAATTTTCATTGAATTAACTACCATGTGTTGAAATATTCTCCAAAAGCATGAAATTCAAGAAGAACGAAGACCAAAGTGTGGACACTTTACCCTTTCTTAGAAATGGGAACAAAACACCCATAGAAGGAGTTACAGAGACAAAATTTGGAGCTGTGACGAAAGGATGGACCATCTAGTGATTGCCATATGCAGGGATCCATCCCATAATCAGCTTCCAAATGCTGACACCATTGCATACACTAGCAAAATTTCGCTGAAAGGACCCAGATATAGCTCTCTCTTGTGAGCCTATGCCAGGGCCTAGCAAACACAGAAGTGGATGATCACAGTCAGCTATTGGATGGGTCACACGTCCCCTAATGGAGGAGCTAGAGAAAATACCCAAGGAGCTAAAGGGAACTGCAACCCTATAGGTGGAAGAACAATATGAACTAACCAGTACCCCGGAGCTCTTGTCTTTAGCTGCATATGTATCAAAAGATGGCCTAGTTGGCCATCACTGCAAAGAGAGGCCCATTGGACTTGCAAACTTTATATGCCCCAGTACAGGGGAACGCCAGGGCCAAAAAGGGGCAGTGGGTGGGTAGGGGATTGGGGGGGGGTATGGGGGACCTTTGGAATAGCATTGAAAATGTAAACGAGGAAAATACCTAAAAAAAAAAAATAAGAAAGAAAAAAGAAATATTCTCCTAATTGGATATCTCTCCTCTTGATGTTTTTGACATTTGAATAATAGCACTAAGCATAAACCTATTTATTTTGCCATTAGGGTCAAATATTCACATCATTTTACATTAAAACTATCATCTATGAAAAGAAAATCCTTCAGACTGAATAGATGGTCCAACAGGGCGAATGAATGGATAAAAAGGGAATGAGTGCTTGTAATAACTTGAGCCATGTCTTCAGCCTCTTATTGTCATTTGTAGGCCAAGCGAGGAGAGGGAGAAGAAGAGAGGGAGAGGGAGAGGGAGAAGGAGAGGGAGAGGGAGAGGGAGAGAGGGAGAGAGAGAGGGAGAGAGGGAGAGGGAGAGGGAGAGAGGGAGAGGGAGAGGGAGAGAGGGAGAGGGAGAGAGGGAGAGGGAGAGGGGGAGAGGGATAAGGGAGGGGGAGAGGGAAGGGGAAGATGGGAGGGGGTGAGAGGGATGGAGAGGGGTAGAGTGGAGAGGTAGAGTGGAGGGGTACAGTGGAGGGGTAGGGGGAGAGGGAAGGGGGAGGGGAGAGGGAGGGGGAGGGAAAGGGGAGAGGGTAGGGGAGAGGGTAGGGGAGAGGGAAGTGGGAGAGGGAGGGGGAGGGGAGGGAATCGGGAGTGGGAAGGGGAGAGGGAGAAGGAAACAGAGATACAGAGAGATATAGATATGAGTGAGATTATGTACTCTATCTGCTGTCCAAAATTTTTAATGACTGTCTTGATTTATAGCTATAAATCAGAAACTATAAGCATGTACACACACACACACACACACACACACATATATATATATAAGCTTTTAAATATACATAGACTTGAACAATAGAAACTTTATTGGTTTCCAGGGAGACTGATGTTTTTGAACTGACATTTTTATATGGGCATATTCAAGCTACAAAATCCTTAATTCTTTGGTTACCCTATGAATAACATTTTCACCTCCTGAAACTCTCCATCATTCATACTATAAATTTTAACTCTATAAATGTATGACCAGTCATAAGATTGTGAATTTAGATTGTTTACCAGAATCATTGTGGAGTATCTGATAATTTAGTCATCCATTCAAAAATGGTTCATTGATCAATAAGAGGCAAGCTAAGTGTAAGGGCTAGAGGTCAAAATATAGCTGTTGTTGCCAATATCTTGTAATTGTGGCCATTTTCAAGCCAGCAAAGGAGTAGTATTTTTCAGGATCCTCATCTGTTTTGCACAATAAGTCTCTATCCATAGGTGGGATTGAAGAGGTAGTACTTAATAATGGATATTGGATAGACATAGAATAGAATTAGTATTTTCATTGCATCTATCTATCTATCTATCTATCTATCTATCTATCTATCTATCTATCATTTATCTTCTATCTCTCTCTCTTCCTATCTATCATTTACCATCTATCTATCTATCACTCATTTATTTACTATCTATCATTTATCTTCTATCTATCTATCTATCTATCTATCTATCTATCTATCTTCCTATCTATCATTTATCATCTATCTATCTATCTCTACATATTGATCTATGTATCTATTTCTGCATGTGTTTGGTACTTGCAGTGTCTTCAGGTCCAGTAGAAATGGATGCATGCTAAGGTCAGAGGACAACATGTGAGAAATGTTTCATTCTTTGCACTGTATGGATCCCAGAGAATAAACTCAGGTAGTCAAACTTGTCACAATTGTCTTTACCCACTGAGCCACCTTGCTCAACCTAAGTTCAGGCTTTAGTGTGGAGTAATTGCTTGTCTTTAGATTATTATAATGCTGAGCTTCATTTAATGCTTCTTAATGGTATAACTCAGATTGCTACAAAAATTTTGAGATATAAATAATGCATTACGTTTTAAATATAAAATCCACTGGAATGATAGACTGAGCAGGTTCTCTCTGTCTCTGTCTGCTTATCTGCTTGTCTGCTTGTCTGTTTGTCTGTCTGTCTGTCTGTCTGTCTCTGTCTCTGTCTCTGTCTCTGTCTCTGTCTCTCTCTCTCTCTCTCTCTCTCTCTCTCTGTGTGTGTGTATAAAAGAGTATCAGAAAAAAAGAAGCCATGTATTTGAAAGGGAAGACTAGGATGATTTTTGGATGGTTTGGAGAAATAAAACAGAGGGAGAAATTATATAATTATGTAATTTTTAGTTTTTAAACCAAAAAATCAAGATAAACTTTTTTTAAAAAACTAATTGTTTCTTACAAATTACATTTTAGCTAATTGTATAGAAAATGGTCTTCCTCTATTTTCCTTCTCTGATCCCATATAAAATTTCCAAAACTAAGTGTGTTTTTTTTTATAAATACTTGCTGTAATTGGCCATGGAAGTCATGCCTTTAATTTCAGTATTCAGGAGCCAGAAGCAGGCCGATCTCCATAAGTTCTAGGCCAGCCTGGTTTGCATAATTATTTTCAGTATGGCTAGGATTGCAAAAATTAATAAAAGGAAGGGGAGATGGAATGGAGAGAGGGGGTAAGGGAGGGAAAGAAAGCATAAAAGAGATATTTATGGAACTGAATCACACTCCATACACACAAAATAAGTCATATAAGACATAGCCACATATCTTGAAATTGTGACCCTCAATGATGTTAAACAGAAACATAAGATGCCACTTGTACATCAAAAATTGATGTTTCCTGGGACCCTAGGTACTAGCGCTTTGTCTTGGTCTTCCCAGACTTGGAAGAGTGCTAACTACATTTCTGTTTTTATAAGCAACCTTATTTGAGCCATTTTGTTATAGTTGTCCAACTCTTATGGTATAATTATCTAATATTTTGTCTTAGATATGAAAGTTCAATCTGAAACTTGAGGTTTATTGACACTTGCTCTCTACCATGAAATGAAAGGCAATCATCAGGTCATAAAGACATTCTAATGGAAAAGCAGTCCATGACAGGCAGAGTACCTGTAACAGCTGAGTCTAAAGGCATGAGCAGGGAGGTTGTAACACATACTAGGGAAAAAGAAAAAAATTCAGGGTCATGAAAATCTAGACAGAAAATTGGCCAAGTGAATACTAACCTCAATTGGGTCCTCGATGTGCAGTAAAATGGGTTTCCGGTAGTTACAGGTGAGCAAGGAGTTGGTGCGAATGACAAACAAATATGGACAAAAGGGAGTGCTGTATCTGGATGTAATTTTGTCAAAGTTAGCACCTGTTTTATATAATACAGAAAACAAAGGAGTAGGGTGTCGTAGAGGCAAAGTACTTTGAAGTTATTTGTCACAAAACAGAGGAATGCCTTCAAAGTTCTGGTAGAAACCAGGAAATGTTAACAGTTAAGAATAAAAGCAGCCCTGCCTAGAGTCAGCTAATGACAGGAGCCAGGAGAGGATTTTACACCATAGTCACAATTTATGCTATTACTTTGAGCCTTGTGAAAACTTGTACCAGGGGTTTTTGCTCTAGCAGACCTTTTCATGAACAATGTAATACCATAACTGTCCTTTTCCTTAGGCCTTGGTAAATTCTTGCATATGAGATTAACTTGGCTCTTCTATTAAGTATCTGTAGGGAATCTCCATTTGTCAGAAGAATTCACCAACTTTCTTCTAATATGTAATGTAGTTTGCCATACCTGACTATAATGAAGATTCTAAGTATACTTTGCTAAGCGTGCCCTGAGACTTCCAACTCTTATCCAGTAAAATACTGTAAGGAAGCATGCAAGACCCTCCACAATATCGCAGGGACAAATCTGGGGCATTCTAGCTATGGGAATGCCAAAGTTCCAGGAGGCTAAGTTTCCATGAAACTCTTTGCCTGGGGACTGCTTCCAGGCTTTCTAGGCCTGTCACACGAGTCACTACTGGAGTGGATATAGCAGCCAAACACATGCCAAGAGCATATTGTGTTGTTTCTCCAAGACCAGGGACACAGCAATAGAGCAGCAGGTGCATAGAGCCCCAGCATGTGCAAGATGAAGGAGCATGGTGGCCTGCTTGTTTACTGCTGACTTTCATGCTTAGTATTCTATCTTTAAGCATTTGTAACCTGCTTCTCTGTCTTAAACATGCTTGGGATATCATGGGCTAACTTTACCTATTGAACTCCTTTTGCTATTGGTATATATAATAGAAGAACCTTTCTCATGGTATTTCTACAAGGACTACATAAGCCAATACACATGTCATGTGAGAATATCAAACAACAAGTTCAGTGCATCAGTCATTGTCAATTTCAGAATTAAAGAATGAGATAAGAGCCTTTGGAGAAATTCATGGATCACGTGTAGTCCATAAATGTTTAAAGCAACCTTCAAATGCTCTATCAAACAAGAGGCTTGTATTGACTTTATAGCAAAATCAGCCAAGTGATGTTTTCCCCCATCACAGTTCAGCCAATGAGTGCTAGACAGATCCACTGAGCCATTACAGATGCATGCTAACTCAGAATTGCTAACCTGAATTCATTGCTATTCTGGCTCCCTTTCCCTTCTGTATTCATTTGTCTCTGTGAGCAGCAGAGCAACACACCTCTTTACACAAGTTACAAATCAATACACTACCCTTGAGTCTCTCTCGATACCCTCATTTAGAATATTGCCAAAGCTTGCAACTTTTAACATGTCTTTAATCTTCTATGCTATTACTTCTTCTCAAATACAACTTTCTCTGCCCCTGGTTTTCCTGGATTGACACATACTCTGCATTGATGTCAATATTTCTTGAAACACACACAGTCAATGATGTTTCCATGTTAAATATCAGGTCCATAGCATTTGGATCTCTAGAAAAGTTTTGATTAATGTTTATCAGATTTAGTCCATAAGTTAACAAAATTATTAGTAGAATGTGTATTTGTATAATCTTTCACTGCCCTGACAAATACCTAATAAGATCAATTTAAGGGAAGGAGGGCTTATTTTGGCTTACTGTGTATGTAGATATGGTTCATCAATGTGGGAACATTTGAAGACAGAATCAAAAGATTTTAACTCACATTTTGACTGTAGTTATCAAGCATAATATGAGCAAGCAATGGGCACATGGAGACAATATCTATTAATTCACCAATAGTGTGCTGTGTTGCTATATCTACACAATACTATGTTGTTCATGTCCAACCAGTTATCATCTTTGCAACACTTAGTGTTTAGAACCATTCAGCCTCCACTTTTATTTATATATATATCTTTAATTTACAGCCAGAGCGATTTCTTGGACCCATTTTAAGTTAAAGTAAAATGAAGAGCACCAATGTCTGTTTATGTTAAAGTTAAATCAATTCTCTCAAAATAATAACACCAATGTGTGTGCACCAGCATGGTATAGGAGAAAATCTTATGTATATTGACATACTAAAAAAATGCAGCTGGCTTTTCTGATTTGTGTTTTTAAAATATTATTAATTTCAACTTTCTTGTTATGAATTTCTAATTTACTGCACATAGATGTGAATGCTGAAATACATTCAATTAGCCATAATATTTATCTATTGATATGATAAAATTTGCTTCACAAAATAAAGCAGAAGTACTTACTAAAATATAGAGTTCAGGCAAGATAAATGACTACTAAGATGAACACCAAACCTGTGAATTTTAAAATTGTACTGGACAAATGATCTCCCCCTACCTTTTTAGGGATAAATGGCATCAAGAGCTAATTATAACATTCCACACTGCATGTTAATTATCCATTGCTCATTACAAATCTTACTATTGGATGCCCCTTCCTATGAATGTGAATTGAAATGAAAATACAAGATTGGTGCGCATACACAATAGATTCTCTTGTTTTGTTTTGTTTTTTTATTTTCCACTAAAAAACACCATTAATTAGACAAATATACTCTTGTGATTGGTCAATGCCTGGTCAGCAAGTGGAACCATGATTAAATTCACTTGAGGAAAACACAGCATAGAAATTTGATCATAGAAATACAAGAAGCTGTTATAAAGCTAGATTAAAGAAATACAGAGAATAAATAAAATTTCATTTTAAATAGCAATAGTTATTTAAGAATTCAAACTTACCATATATTTAATTATTCTTTTAAGGATTTGTCTATTGTCCCATGCTATTTACTACTAAAAATTCAAAAAGTTAAAATTTGATCTGTATGATATCATAGGATTTAAAAGTAAGAAATGGGAGATATTGGAATTACTTATGCTGTACTTAAATGATGGGTAATAGAGATTCAATGGATAAGCTCTGAGACAATTAACTTTTACTGTTATTTATCTAACATAATTAATGACGTCCAGAAAGAACTTAATAACTTTAAAAATATTTAACTACTAGAGCATTTTGCATTGGAATAGGGGTCCACAAATATGCCTTTTGATGAGTAGTAATATCCTGTATTTGTCTTGATCTGTTACAAAGGGAGATTATCCTTGATGAAGGATTATCATACATACTGATAACAACAGAATGAGAAGGATACATTTAGGAATATTAATATGTGTATAGGTGTCTTAGTCAGGGTTTCTATTCCTGCACAAACATCATGACCAAGAAGCTGTTGGGAAGGAAAGGGTTTATTCAGCTTACACTTCCAAACCGCTGTTCATCACCAAAGGAAGTCAGGACTAGAACTCAAGCATGGCAGGAAGCAGGAGCTGATGCAGAGGCCATGGAGGGATGTTACTTACTGGCTTGCTTCCCATGGCTTGCTCAGACTGCTCTCTTATAGAACCCAAGACTACCAGCCCAGGGATGGTACCACCCACCAGGGGCCTTTCCCCCTTGATCACTAATTGAGAAAATGCTCCACCATTGGATCTCATGGATGCACTTCCCCAACTGAAACTCCTTTCTCTGTGATAACTCCAGCTTGTGCCAAGTTGACACAAAACCAAACAATACAATATGTATACATATATGCATCTAATAATCATGATAAATGAGGCCATGAACTTGAAAGAGAGAAAAATGGGTTATATGGTAAGATTTGGAGGGAAGATAAGAAAGGGATAAATATTACAATTAAGCTCTTTTTCCTGATTTTAGAACCCCTTTCTCCTACTAGGTTGCCTGATATGGTCTTGATAAGAGGGTATGTGCCTAGACTTATTGTTACTTGTTATGTCATGTTGGTTTAAAATCCCTGGGGGACCTGTTATTTTCTGAAGGGAAATGAAGGAGGAGAGGGGAGTGGACCTATAGTAGAGGGAAGGTGGGGAGGGGGACTTGGGAGAGAGGGGGTATGGAAATTTATTATAGGAGAGAGGAATAAATAAGTGCATAAATGCCCAGAGCTTTAGAACTCTGGTGGGACACAGTTTTTCTCCCACTCCTTTTTCCCACACACCCACTGCCCCACGAATAAATTTCAAAAAATAACATGCAACGCGAAATCACTCTCCAGAAGCTAGTTAAAGCTCATCAGAGTGAGAAATAAATTTAAAATTGCCACTAGGAAAAAAGATAATGAAAAAATCCCATAATGTTTAAAAGGAAAATAATAATTATGAACTGATAGTCACTCTCAATAATAGTAAATACTTGTTAATATTTTCTATTTGACATATTTTAACAGTAAAAAGAATTTTAAAAAGCACAAATCATACATTCATTCATCCCCATATATACATTTACTTGATAAAAATGCAGTTAAATAACAACTTTAATTCGGAATTACCAAATATGTAGTTTGATTTTAACTGCTAAAAGTGGTGAGCCAGTGAGATAGTTCATGGACATAAAACACTAAAACTGTCTCCCTAAGGGCCCCACAGTTGACTCATGGCACCTGCCTTCACATGACTTGTGACTCTAGCATGCCTTTTGTTCTCATTAATTTGTCTAGTATCTAAATAATTCAAGAAAATATAAAATAAAATATATTCTCTTGCCTTTTATTTCTACATCATCCCATGTTTATTTCTATGAATAAAAACTGGACAGTGGCTGGGTATGTACTTGGATTAATTTCATAACAAACATTGACTCAAACATTGTTAATGTGTGATGTCCATAATTCTCTCTAGACATTTATACAGATATGGAAACACATAAATATATACTTTCATGTATATTTGTAGATATTAAGTTTGGAATCATATGTGGGCGGGTGCATTAGTGTGTTTGCATTGTGCTTGCTAAACTGACAGCACATAGGCCTCTTTAACATGGCCAAGTAGAAAGGTTAAAGATTTTGTAAAGAGAGTTGTAATTCTTACTACTTCTACCACTTGGAATGGTGAGTAGCTGTGAAAACTACTTAAAATATGGTCCCACATAGTACTACTGGAGAATCCCGCAATACCTCTCCTGGGCATATATCCAGAAGATATCCCAACTGGTAAGAAGGACACATCCTCCACTATGTTCATAGCAGCCTTATTTATAATAGCCAGAGCTGGAAAGAACCCAGATGCCCCTCAATAGAGGAATGGATACAGAAAATGTGGTACATTTATACAATGGAGTATGACTCAGCTATTAAAAAGAATGAATTTATGAAATTCCTAGGCAAATGGATGGACCTGGAGGGCATCATCCTGAATGAGGTAACCCAATCACAAAAGAACTCACATGATATGTACTCACTGATAAGTGGTTATAAGCCCAGATACTTAGAATACCCAAGATATAAGATACAATTTGTGAAACTCATGAAACTCAAGAAGAACGAAGACACTTTGCCCCTTCTTATAATTGAGAGCAAAACACCCATGGAAGGAGTTACAGAGACAGTTTGGATTTGGAACAAAAGGACGGACTATCTAGAGACTGCCATATCCGGGGATCCATCCTATAATCAGCCTCCAAACGCTGACACCATTGCATACACTAGCAAGATTTTGCTGAAAGGACCCTGATATAGCTGTCTCTTGTGAGACTATACAGGGGCCTAGCAAACACAGAAGTGGATGATCACAGTTAGCTATTGGATGGATCACAGAGCTCCCAATGGAGAAGCTAGAGAAAGTACCCAAGGAGCTAAAGTGATCTGCAACCCTATAGGTGGAACAACAATATGAATTAACCAGTACCCCCCGGAGCTCATGTCTCTAGTTGCATATGTATCAGAAGATGGCCTAGTAAGCCATCAGTGGAAAGAGAGGCCCATTGGACTTGCAAACTTTATATGCCTCAGTACAGGGGAACGCCAGGGCCAAGAAATGGGACTGGATGGGTAGGGGAGTGGGGTGGGAGGATATGGGGGACTTTTGGATAGCACTGGAAATGTAAATGAAGAAAATACCTAATAAAAAATAAATAAATGAAATTTTAAAAAGGAAGATATCTAATTAAAAAAATAATTAATTTAAAAAAATATGGTCCCAAAGTCAGCTTTAGAATGAGATTAAAAACAGGTTTGTCGGGGCTGGTGAGATGGCTCAGTGGGTAAGAGCACCCGACAGCTCTTCCAAAGGTCCGGAGTTCAAATCCCAGCAACCACATGGTGGCTCACAACCATCTGTAACGAGATCTGACTCCCTCTTCTGGAGTGTCTGAAGACAGCTACAGTGTACTTACATATAATAAATAAATCTTAAAAAAAAAAAAAAAACAAAAAAACAAAAAAAAGCACTGACTGCTCTTCCAGAGGTCCTGAGTTCAGTTCCCAGCAACCACATGGTGGCTTATAACCCTCTGTAATGGAATCCGATGGAGCCCTCTTCTGGTGTGTCCGAAGACAGCAACAGTGTACTTATGTATGTATAAGTAAATAATAAAAAATCATTTTAAAAAAAAAAAAACAGGTTTGTCTGCAAAGCCTTTCTGGTTTTAGGAACTTACTCACTAAGTGGTCTTTGTTTCTATGGACAAAGTAGCAAAAAAACACTTAACACGCATACATAATCACACAAGCTCAAAGTTCCAAGGTCTTGGATTCACATTAGAAGATTTTAAAATTTGTATACTGTGAACAGAAAAATTATTACCAAAACATCATTACATCGCTTTCCACATTTCATTCTGTTGTCTTTGTGTCACTTTTCCCTTTCCCTCTCCTCCCCTCCATTCCCCTCCCCTCCTCCCCTCCCCTCCCTTCCCCTCCCCTCCCCTCCCCTCCCCTCCCCTCCCCTCCCCTCCCCTCCCCTCCCCTCCCCTCCCCTCCCCTCCTCTCCTCTCCTCTCCTCTCCTCTCCTCTCCTCTCCTCTCCTCTCCTCTCCTCTCCTCTCTCTCTCTCTCTGTATACATATACATACATATATTTATGTATGTATATTTTACTTTTCCAAATTTAACACCAAATGCAAATTGTTATTTTAGTTACAGAAATTGCATTATATGTTCAAGAAACAAAACAAGTAAAGAGTTTGAGGTGGATTGTTGCTCAGTGAGCATCTGGCCAGGTCTTTACACATGAGAGACTATCTCCACCATGGAGTCAGACGTCAAGAACTTCTGAGTTCTTACAGATGTATACTAACAGCTAACAACCCTCTTTTCTTCATGTGTTCAAGTATAAAAGAAATTTGTCTGACTTTGACTTTTTGGCCTATCTAGAAAAATTACAAATAGTCATGTGTCCCAATGTTTATGATCTAAATATGCTTCAACTGCAGCTGTCATTTAAAATCATATCGGTGACTCCTCTCTGTAGGCTTCACTTTTGTGATTGAGACAAATGGCTCTACTAACCTCTACATTGACTTGATATTGTCCCTGTCTCTTGATGGCTTGATTAAAGGTCCTTTCCCTTGGCAATCTTCTGTTTAGCTTCCAAGTGAAATGAAAGCTTATCAGTTTGCAGAGTTTGCTCAACAGCTGTCAGGCCAGATGTTGCTCTGCTGGGCATTTTGTCCAATTTGTTTCTAGGGACAGTGTCTGACTTCAGAAGTATTTCATTTCTTGACATGGTGAAGTCTTCAACTTTGCCACCAGCACTGTTGATAAACTTGCCCCATTCTTCATGTTTGCAGAGATGTCACTGTGTACATTTTCTTCAGATGTGCATATTTTAAAATAATTTCCTTTGCTCCCATGTTTGTTTCTATTTCATTATTTTCTCCTTTCTTATCAAATAATCCCCCCTTTTCTACTTAGTTTTGTATGTTTCCCCTAATCCTTTAAATTGCCGTATTTCAAAAGGAAACTATACATGAACTACATAAGCTATGCATTTTATCTACTTAGAGGCTGCTCTGGGTCCAAGTATGCCATTGTAGTGTGCTTCTTTGCATTGCCTGTGGGAGTGGAACAGAAAGCTTCAGCAGCTTAGGCATCAAGTCAGACTGCTTTCCCAGTCAAGAGCTGGTAGCTGCTGGTCATGTAGCATCCACAGTCAAGAGCTCTGGCAGCTGGTCACATTGTACCCACAGTCAGGGGGGTTGTGGCAGCTGGTCACGAGGCACACACAGCCAAGTATCAGAGAGATCTGAACACAGCTGCTCAGCGATTGTTCTCCTGTGTAATGTAATAGTGTTGAAGAAGTCTAACTTACACATGAATCTCATAATGTTTTGTCTTAGTATTTACACATGTAATTCATTTTATGGCATGCCACTTTTTCCACATAGTTACTATATATCTGCAGTCTTTATTGGTTTTATTTTAATGAGTTGTTTTTATAGAATTCCTCTCATCTCTCACTTTTGTCCTGTTTCTGTCTCTTAATTTCCATGGTGTCTATTTGCCTAACTTGTAGCAATTATTAATTATTTTGTTATAAGAGTAGACAATAGGAATTCTCTGGGCTTAGACTACATCCTGGTTGATAGAAGCAGAGATGCTGGAAAATAAGCAGTCAAACAAAGGCCTTGCTCCTTCCAAACAACATTTTCTTCTCTGTTTTCATTCAGTTTCTGGCCATTTCCCCATATTTTTCTATTATTTGTAAGCCAGTGCTTGTATTTTCACCCTAAAGAGATATATAATTTTGGAAAAAGTACAGTACTTTACTGTTTGAAATGTTTCTAATATTAATGAAACAAAATAACATTTATCCAAAAACGAAACAAACAAAACAAAGAAAAATGGGAATTTTCAAAATATCCTAGGATGGCATTGATAATGAAATAATGCCAGTCAGTCATTTAAACTAAAAGTTCAATTAAAAAGTAAACTATCAAAAGAATAATTGCCTTTCAAAATTATTTTTTTTCATTTTTGAAATTAGACTATAATTACTTTATTCCCTCCATTCTGTCTCTTCCCTTCACTCACTGCTATATCCTGCTCAGGTGTTCTTTCACATTCATATGCTCTATTCATATAAAGAATGATTAAGTTTGTATGCTACAGCCCTAGGTAAAATACACATAAATATTGTTAATGAGAAAAATATCTGTGATAAATTTTCAATTGTTTTAAAATACCTTTATGGGAAAAAGTCATACCGGTTATTCTGGTTATTACTTCCTTCTCCAGCCATTGCGAGATCCTCATTACCTACCCGTACACCTAACCCCACACATTCTCTCTCTCTCTCTCTCTCTCTCTCTCTCTCTCTCTCTCTTTCTCAAACAGGCAAATTAAAACAAACAAAAGCAAAAAACCAAACACCTAAGCAACCCAGGATTTAAAAAATACAGAAAAGCACCAAGAAACACACATTAAACCAATAAAATCCACAACATTGAAAACAATAACAAACATGTAAAAGATAAGTAATATAAAAAAATGCCAAGACAAAGAAATATGAGATAAAAGATCTACAAAAATAGCACTGTGTTTGCTTTGTTTTGGCCATCTACCACTGGGCAAACAGCTGACACTTAAGTATGGTTAATATACCCAGGGAGACTCTATTGGAGTCTATTTTTTTCTTTCTTTGTAAGTGGGTATCAATTGCAGATAGCCTTTTGTTTAGGCATGGGAGCTGTGTTCACATGTGCAGGCCCTATGTGTGTTGTCACAGTCTTTTTGAGTCTATTAGTCCCATTGTCCTAAAGGGAATTATTTGATAATCTTCAAACATACATAGAATGCATAGAATGCATAACCAGTAGTCAGTATTTGAAAGCATATACATTACAAAAGGCTAGGAAGCATGCTTTTCTTTAACAATGTGTGCATTTTGTCTTTGTCTATAAGCAATTCAATTATTTATTTTCATAAATTAAGTAAAGCCTATTGAGTCTGACCAGCCCTTGTTTCCAGGGAACTACAATTCAATTTCATTTTTTAATTAGAGTTTAACATTGTGAATTTCTTAGCCCTGCTAAGCAACATCTAGCAACAAAGTAGCCATTTAATTTGTAGTATGATTCTGGAACTTACTGTGGAGAATGAATAGTATAGTTAATATATAAACATCTCACAATGCTCTGTTTCTGAAGTTCCCATTTACAAGTGCTGCCTCTCTATAACAAAGTACATTCAATTTCAAATAAACCTGCCATCACAATCTGAGCTATACTTAATTAAAATAAAAGTTATATAATTCTTATTCCATTCGATGTACATGTTAGTGTCTAATGTGTCTATAAATGCATAGAAACAGAAGGTATGTTGGCAAAGACTTTGCTTTTCTTAAATAGTCATTCTTTAATGCAGTTTATATGTATTTCTATATCCCTAGACTCTACTTTAAAAATTATCTTGCAACCCCATAGGAAGAACAACAATATCAACAAACTAGAACCATCAAATCTCCCAGGGACTAAAGCACCAAACAAAAAGTACTCAGAGGCTAGCCATGACTGCAGTTGGATTTGTAGCAGAGGATGCCCTTATCTGGCATCACTAGGAGGGGAGCCCCTTGGTCCTTTGAAGGCTTGATAACCCTGGGTAAGAGAATGGTAGGCCACTGAGGCAGGAGTGGGTGGATGGGCGAGAGAGCACCCTCATAGAGGAAGGGGGAGGGAGGAGAGGATTGACGCTTTTGGAGGAGAAACTGGGAAGGGGGATAACATGAGAAGTGTGAGTAAATAAAAACAATTAAAATTAAAAAGTGGATTAATATTTTCCACTGTGATATGCTCATGAAGAAAGAAGTGAAGCACAAAGTACACGAGGTTCTAGATCTTGTCAACATTTCTGAGATGTTTCTTGGTTCAAATTTTCTTTAGAAAATGTTCTTGGGGCTGTATATGTGGCACAATATCTTATTTCTGTACACCTAGACATTAAACTGAGTGTGATCTCTATCTAGACTCCTACCTTAATTCAGACCTGGAACCAGAGACATGGTAGGGACAGCAGACCTGTGATGGATGGCCCAGTCCCTAGGGCAGTCTATTGAACTAATCATTTAGACTGTGTCCCCAGACACTAGTGATGGGCAATCCACCAGGTTGATTTAACAGGTAAATCAAAGGTAAATCATGATCAGGTTTGATCTTTACCATCAAAGAGAAAATCAGAAACAGGTAGACTTTTACTCTCTTAGTTTTTAAAATAACTTTTACTATTTGAGTGGAAAAAAGTTTCATGGAGATAACTGACTTCTTTTCCCTAAAGAATCAGCATGGTGCCAAAAGTTAAAGCTTTTGGGGGGTAGGAAAATGAAAACTCTACCATTAATATTCAAAAGCTCATCTTGCTGTGAATTCTGTCAGAGGCAGTGGCAAGTGCAATGAAGAGACAGGACACATGGACTCAGACAATTCCTTGGTGCACAGTGATCACTCTGAGTAGTAGAAACAAAAAATGTAATGTGGAGATTCTTCACGTTCTAATTCATTTTCGTGAAGCACACTTGAGAATGTACACAAGCAATAATATCCTTTACCGGTTCACATCTTCTCCCTCATCCTAGATAATAGAATGAACTAATTTTGAGAGAAGGTAACATCAATTTTTTTCATAATATACTGTTTTAAAAGTGCAGGAAAAGCCAGGCATGGTGGCACATGCCTTTAATCCCAGCACTTGGGAGGCAGAGGCAGGTAGATTTCAGAGTTCGAGGCCAGCCTGGTCTACAAAGTGAGTTCCAGGACAGCCAGGGCTATACAGATAAACCCTGTCTCGAAAAAAAAACAAACAAAAAACAAAAAAACAAAACAAAAATAAAGTGCAGGAAAAAAATTTTAAAGATGCAGGAAAAAATAAAAAAAATATTTCAACTAAAATAGTATTTCCCTGATTGGTAAGAAAAATATGAGAAGAAATTACACTGGATTTAAAAGGTAAAAACTGATGTTTTCAGCAAAATATTTTTATCTTTCCTATTTAATATGGTTTGGAAGACCTGGAGAACTGTTGTTCTTCCAGGTTTTCCTGGAAGGAGAAACAGACAGGGCCTGGTATGTGTTGGTGACCGTGGCTGAGCAGCTCCATATGACCATCTACTGTTGGAAATATCAGCATACATTCTCTTGAGACACGTTTTTCCCCATATCAAATTTTCCTTTCCTGCCATAGGCTCCTCAACATATAATTAGAAAAGAATTGCATTCTCATTAACTACCAATGTATTTTCCTTTTCCTTATTTATTATTACTACTAAATGCGCATGCACGTGCACGCATGATATATGGATAACTGAATAACATTTTTTAGTGTGTAAAATCCTTCAGCCACATTATTTCCTTTGATCTTGTTGGTTATTTTCTGTGACTGGCAGGCAAACGGCAAACACCATGCCTTTTATCTTCATAAAACCCATAATGTTAACAAAACCAAGAGGATGAAGATATTGTCAGTGATTGTACGCATATAATAACCTAAGACGGGTTTTTTACATATGAAGAGCTCTTAGTAATTCAGTTATAGAAGAGGGCTATTTTGTAAGCAAAGTAAATAGAAGTATTTAATGTTCACTTTTATATACATCCAAATATCAGAAGATTATTTACGTCAGTAAACGTAAGCAGTAGCTAATTGTGTGGGAATTTAGGAAGCTCAGAGCTTCAATTTTTCAAATGTGACTGTGTATCCCTGAGCAACTGCAGAAACCAGAAAAGGAAAAGATGACCATCCCCAGTTTACCTGGGAGAAGTTAGCTAGAGAGAGAAATGGCAGGATACAAGTGAACTGACCAAGGAAATGGGAAAGAGAAGCCTTTAAAGAGTGGGCTGAGGGTAACTAGAGAAGAAAGGGGATTGTTCATGTTAGTGACAAGCCCTGAATTCCTATTCATCAAGGCTTTGGATAAAGTGCACATTTAACTTAAAATATTCTTAAAGTATACCTTGAATAGCTTAATGTAAATTTCTCCTTTTTTCCATTTTTTATTAGGTATTTAGCTCATTTAAATTTCCAATGCTATACCAAAAGTCCCCCATATGCCCCCCACTCCCCTACCCACCCACTCCCCCTTTTTGGCCCTGGCATTCCCCTGTACTGGGGCATATAAAGTTTGCAAGTCCAATGGGCCTCTCTTTGCAGTGATGGCCGACTAGGCCATCTTTTGATACATATGCAGCTAGAGACAAGAGCTCCGGGGTACTGCTTAGTTCATATTGTTGTTCCACCTATAGGGTTGCAGTTCCCTTTAGTTCCTTGGGTGCTTTCTCTAGTTCCTCCATTGGGGGCCCTGTGGTCCATTCAATAGCTGACTGTGAGCATCCACTTCTGTGTTTGCTAGGCCCTGGCATAGTCTCACAAGAGACTTTCTAAGCACGAAATGAGGAGCTGTGTAATCTTTCCTTTATTTTCTTTGCTAACCCACAATACTATATAATCTCCGATGCGTTGATGTTTGCCAGGCAATCATGAGATGTAACTCCAGTCTCCTACCTCCTATTCCATCCTCTCTTCCTGCACACAGATACTATAAATGCTTGTCATGAAATTGTGTCTATCTCATGGCCATCTCTCTATGTATAGAATTAATTCTCCTTTCTGTTTCTTTTGAGCATTCTTTGTATTATTTAAAAACCTTGCCTTGTCTATGGAAGGAACAAAAATGCATGTGGCTGGTAGTATGAGTCATCTCCCTGTATTGGTCTGAGGGATAAAATCACACCAGGAAATTGTGTCAGGCAAGTGCCCTTTAACCTTACTACTTTGTTGAGCTCTTTAATAATGAGAGATGAAAAGTAACATATTTTAAAAGCATGGAAACGTTCCACACAACAAATGTTGCAAAAGATGTCAAAATATGTTATTTTAAATAATGAGATTTGAGAGCCTATTATTACTTTCTCATAATCTAGCAACAATGTGCATATTGGAAGGGAAAGGTACAAAGAATAACATTTAAAGACATTTTCTTCACTCTGAAATCTGCTGCTAATAACAGAGTGGTCCTGACCTGGTGATCTTTAGGTCATCTCTGCTTCCCTTTTGAGTTAAGAGTGCTCCAGGTGAATCTGAATAAGGTAATGGGTTGACAGGGAGTAAAACATAAACACCTAGACATATCTTCCCGCCCTCTTCCTTTTCTCCCTGGCATTGTTCCTTCCTCCTGCTTTTATCTCAAATTGTAAGGATACAAATTAAAAGCTTTTGTTAGTTTCAGACCTCTGCAGTAAAATTCAATATCCAAATGGCTCCACACATTCTCCCCTACAAGAGCAGTCATCACTTCTTATTAAAGTCACTGGAATTATTGAAATAACTCGGTATGTATCACATACAGCAATTTGAAATCACAAGTTAAGTTGTGAAGTGATTTTTTTAAAAAAAGAATGGTGTGATTATCATTGGGCACAGTTTGTCTGATTGCACTAAATTGTCTTACCTTAATCGTCATTTTCTAGATAACAAAAAATGGAGTTTATTCTGAAACATCACAAAGCATGTAAGACTCTGCAGACCAATTTAATGTCATCTCTTCAATACAATACACAGGTAAAGGACAAATGCTTGTCTGCCAGTGAGAATAACAATCTCCAGAATATCTGTAAAAAATCTGAGCTATGACTTCTTGTCTTAAAATAGACACTTAAAAGTGACTGCATGTTATTTATATTATTTTTAGTTTTTTACCTACCAAGAATTGTTTAATTTACATGTATGAAAATTATTATGTAATATAAGATTTTTATTATTTATTTTTTGCATTGTGAGTATACATTCTGTTTTTAAACCTTTTTTTTTTTTTTTTTTTTTTTTTTTTTTTTACAGTTTAGTCATTATTCCTTTCCTGGTCCCCCTTCTGGCTGTTCCTCATCCCATATCTCCTCCCTCATCTCCACCCCATCCCCACCCCTACCCCAACAGACCTCCCCACTCCCTGGGTTTCAAGTCTCTCCAGGGTTAGGTGCATCTTCTCTTCACTGAGGCGAGACCAGGATGCCTGTTTGGTGGCTCAGTTTCTGAGAGATCTTTAGGAGTCCAGGTTAGTGGAGACTGATGGTCTTCCTATAGAGTTACCATTCTCCTTAGCTTCTTCCAGCTTTTCCTTAATTTCAACCACAGAGGTCCCCAGCTTCTGTCCATTAGTTGGGTCTAAGTATCTGCATCTGACGCTCTCATCTGCTTTTTGGGCCTCTCAGAGGGCAGCTATGCTAGGCTCTGTAAGCACACCATAGTATCAGTGAAGTGTGAGGCCTCCTCTTCAGCTGGATCCCAATTTGGAGCTCCTTGGTCCCAGTCTCTTCTCCTTTTTTTGTCCCTGCAGTTCTTTTAGAGAGGAACAATTCTGGGTCAAAGTTTTAACTGTGGGGTGGCAACCTCATCCCTCCCCTTGATGCCTGGAGGTAGACTCTCCAAGTTCCCTCTCCCCACTGAAGGTCATTTCATCTAAGGTCTCTCCCTTTGAGTTCTGATAGTCTCTCACCTCCCAGGTCTCTGGTACACTCTAGAGCCTTCTCCCACCTCTTCCCCAGGTTGCCTGTTTCCATTATTTCTGCTGGCCCTCAGGGCTTCAGTTCTGGTTCACTGCATCCCCATACCTGATCATGTTCCCCTTTACTTTATCCTTCCACTCTCTCACCCAGGTCCCTTTCTCCCTCTGTCTCCTGTGATTACTTTCTTCTCCCTCCCAAGTGGGATTGAAGGATCCTTATTTGAGCCATTCAGGTTTTTAACCTTCTTAAGTTCTATGGATTGTATCCTAGATACTCTGTAATTTTGGGAGTATTCTGTACTTTTTTTTTAGCTAATATCTATTTATTAGTGAGTATATACCATGTATGTCCTTTTGGATCTGAGTTACCTCACTCAGGATAATATTTTCTAGTTCCATCCACTTGCCTGCAAAACTCATGATGTCCTCATTCTTAATAGCAGAGTAGTATTCCATTGTATAAATGAACCACATTTTCTGTATCCATTCTTCCATTGTGGGATATCTGGGTTCTTTCTAGCTTCTGGCTATCCCAAATAAGGCCACTATGAACACTGGATTATTTTACTATGAAATGTTTGGGTATTTGTTTTTTCTAAGACAGGATCACTATACAGCCTTAGCTGGCCTAGAACTCAGTATGTAGCCCATGCCAACCTCAGATTTACAGAGATCCTCCTGCCTCTGCCTCCTGAGTTCTATGACTAGAGGCATGTGCCACAGCCAGTATTTAGTGTTTTGAGACAGAGTCTCACATAGCCCAGAGCAAATTTCTTCTCTGCTATGGAGGGTGTCCTCATATTCCCACCTCTGATTACTGTATGAGATTAAGGCATTCGTCACTGCAGCCAGCTTGGATGTGTATTTTAAAATAATTAAGTTTGTGTTACTATGATCAGGAATTTACAAAACATCTTACTGTGACTTAATATTTATTAATCTCCACAACAGTACTTTTATAAAATTGAGGTTATTTATTTCAAGAATCTACCCAGACAAACATGTAACTCTCACAATACTGTCAGAAGTATCTGACTAGAAAATGTCTTAAGCCAGGCGTAGTGGTGCACTCCTTTAATCCCAGAACTCAGGAGGCAGAGGCAGGCAGATTTCTGAGTTCGAGGCCAGCCTGGTCTACAGAGTGAGTTCCAGGACAGCCAGGGCTACACAAAGAAACCCTGTCTTAAAAAATGAAAAGAAAAAAAAAAAGAAAGAAAGAAAGAATGAAAGAAAATGTGTTATATAGGGACAAACTGCTGCTTTATAAACTTACCCTTAGCCAATGTCTGTTTAAAGGATGAGTACATAACTGAAGGAAATGTGTTATCTTCCTTTTTTTTTAAATTTTTTTATATTTTATTTTTATTAGATATTGTCTTCATTTACATTTCAAATGCCATCCCCTTTCCTTGGGATTTAGATAGTTGTGATAACAAGACCAACAAAATCTGAGCATAGTTGTAGGTCCTCACATATGGGAGTCAGTCACCATCCCAAGGCAGAGGCCTGGAGGCAGGAGGTGATGCATAGGCCAGACGGGAGTTCTGTTTCCTGGCTTGCTTTGAGTAGCGTGCTCAGCTTGCTTCCTTGTAGCACCCAGAACTATCAACCCACAGGTGACACCATCCACAAGTGAGCCTGGAATTTCCACACCAGTTATCAATCACGAAAACATTCTAAGAGGCTTGGTTTTCTCACAGGCCATTCAGGTACATGGATTTTCTAAGTTGAGATTCCTTCTTTCATAATGACTCCAGCAAATGTCTAGCTGAAAAACAAAGCAAAGACAACAACGACCAACAACAACAACAACAAAAAAATCAAAAAACAAACCAAAACACCTAAAAAATCCTAGCAAGAATAGATGTGCTAAAGTAGAAAAATGCCCAGACTTGATTCCAAGAAACTCCAGTTTAATCCCTACCAGGACCACACACTACCTTTGGTTCTTGGCCAAGCCTTCAGTACTCACAGTACTCAGAGCTATATAATGAGAATTCAAATGATCTGAAAATAAATCAATTAATGACTTAAAATCAGCACCTGGCTCACAGCAGATGCATAATAAACACATCAGGTTTTATCAAACTGATTCTGAGGATGATCCCAGCCCCTGTGTTCCTGCATCCTTGTCAGAGTTTAGCTGATACTTCCTTATATGGGTATACACCCATCCCCTTTTTTAGGGGACGGAGGGGTGATTATACCAAAATGCCACAGATCAGATCACTTAAAGAGTTGAAATTAGTTTTCTCAGAAAATTTCACATCCAATGTGTTAATATGGTTTCTCCTCTTAGCTTGCAGTTGGCTTTCATTTCCATGTCCTCATAAAAGCCTTTGCGCTGCCCCTAACTTCTGATGATGATGATGGTAATTGTGATGTGTGTGTGTGTGTGTGTGTGTGTGTGTGTGTGTGTGTGTGTTGAATATGGATATATTCAGTTGCTTATATATGTGTGTTTGTCCATGTGTGTGGCAAGTACCCAGGAAGGTGTGTATACCTGTGGAAGCAAGGGGACAATAAGATGTTATACTTATTTTGAAGAATGTCTTTACATGTTCTCAGCTTTCCAGGACACTAAGTAGGCTGGCTAGTGAGCCTTGGCAATCAAACTGTATTCACCTCCCTAAAACTAGAATTATGAACATATGCCAATACACTTAGCTGCTTCTTCTTCTTCTTCTTCTTCTTCTTCTTCTTCTTCTTCTTCTTCTTCTTCTTCTTCTTCTTCTTCTTTTTCTATCTTCTGTAAAATGTCCGCATGGCTCTTTGTCCATTTCTAATAGAGATGGTTTTCATTTTATTGTTGTGGTTTAAGAATTATTTGAGCATGGGGACAATTTCCTTAACAGCAAGTGTTTTGAAAATATCTTCTCACTGTTGATGGCTTATCTTTTCATTCTCTTAAGAGTTTCCTTTTTTTTAATTTTTAATTTTAATTTTTTTATTTAATTTTCTTCATTTACATTTCCAATGCTATCCCAAAAGTCCCCCAGGCCCTCCCCACCCCACTCCTCTACCCATCCACTCCCACTTCTTGGCCCTGGCGTTCCCCTGTACTGAGGCATATAAAGTTTGCAAGTCCAATGGGCCTCTCTTTTCACTGATGGCCTAATAGGCCATCTTCTGATACATATGCAGCTAAAGACATGAGCTCGGGGGGATACTGGTTAGTTCATATTGTTGTTCCACCTATAGGGTAGCAGATCCCTTTAGCTCCTTGGGTACTTTCTCTAGCTCCTCCACTGGGAGGCCTGTGATTCATCCAATAGCTGACTGTGACCATCCACTTCTGTGTTTGCTAGGCCCCAGCATAGTCTCACAAGAGACAGCTATATCAGGGTCCTTTCAGCAAAATCTTGCTAGTGTATGCAATGGTGTTAGCGTTTGGAAGCTGATTCTGGGATGGATCCCTGGATATGACAGTCTCTAGATGGTCCATCCTTTTGTCTCAGCTCCAAACTGTGTCTCTGTAACTCCTTCCATGGGTGTTTTGTTCCCAATTCTAAGAAGGGGCAAAGTGTCCACACTTTGGTCTTCTTTCTTCTTGAGTTTCATGTGTTTAGCAAATTGTATCTTATATCTTGGGTATTCTAAGTTTCTGGGCTAATATCCACTTATCAGTGAGTATATATTATGTGAGTTCTTTTGTGATTGGGTTACCTCACTCAGGATGATGCCCTCCAGGTCCATCCATTTGCCTAGTAATTTCATAAATTCTTTCTTTTTAATAGCTGAGTAGTACTCTATTGTGTAAATGTACCATATTTTCTGTGTCCATTCCTCTGTTGAGGGGCATCTGGGTTCTTTCCAGCTTCTGGCTATTATAAATAAGGTTGTTATGAACATAGTGGAGCATATGTCCTTCTTACCGGTTGGAACATCTTCTGGATATATGCCCAGGAGAGGTATTGTGGGATCCTCTGGCAGTACTATGTCCAAATTTCTGAGGAACTGCCAGACTGATTTACACTTAGCTTCATTAGTTGGGTTGCAGGGCTTACACTTAAGTCCTCAGACTTGTGCAACTTACACTTTGCTAATTATGCAATCTCTCCAGGTTTTTCTACCTTATCAGAAAAGCACTCCTTTGAGATTAGTGTCCACTCATTTATCAATATTATCCCCCTTGTCCAAGGCTCTACCTCCAATAGTAGTTGTATTTTACTGTGCTGAGGATGAGGACTTCCTTGTGTGGGTTTTGAGGGAACACTTGGCAGCTGGCAACACCATGTCAGTCTCTGTTAAACTATAGTTTTTCTGTTTTCCATATGAGAGCTCAAAAAGCTGTAGTAACTACAAATGTCCAAATGTTATTCCTAATGCTCTACCAATGCTGTGAAGGTGTTGAGGGATGGAAATCAGAACCACTTCCATTTGATGTTTGAAATCACTATGGCATTCTAGAAGTGCCATGAATTTTGTGCAAGGAAAATCTAAAGATCAAAGGTAGCATGCATCAGTCCAAAATGGGAAGTTGTCAACTGGTGGCTGAGTTGATTCGAACACATTAGCTGAGTTCTCAGTAGTTGATAAGTAAATCAGCTGCTGAATTCAACTGATATTTTCTTACTAGACACTGAAGAAATGAATTATGTTAAAAAAGTAACAAGTAGAAAATGAAAGATGAGGTTGAAAGAAGAAACAGAAGTACTAGAAGTAACAGAAACATTGTTCTTGTATTTTTGGATTTGAATTTCTTTGTCTGAATTTTCCCTTCATATCTAAAATGTATATACTCACTAAGTGTCCAGATTTGCCTTGTTTAATGCAATGAATGGTAACCTATGTCAGAGCCTTTGCAGGTATCGACGATATATATATATATACACTATTCTCAAAAATGTAACACGTGGGTCTGGTCTTTGCAGTTACCACCTATTATCTGAGCATGTACTGGTACTGCCATTTTTTGGCAGTTGATTTTTTTGTCAATTTATCTTTTACTGTAAATAACTAGAAATGTGCAAGTGTGGTTCGTGATATGATGTATGTGAAAAATAATCTTGAAATGGCCCAATGTATCCTTGTATAAAAACTTGTCAGCAAGACAAAAACCACAACATCAAAGCCTTCTAGGGGAATTCCCACTAGTCTGTTTCCACTCTTCAATTACAAGACAGCAGCATAAACAAAATAAAATTATTTTTAACTTGTATTTTAAAGAATGATAAGGGGCAAATGTAACACATTTAATTAAATGTTTTGTTTTATTTCTAAATTTTAAAAAAACAATCTGCCTTAATACTTACAGTCGTACTATAACAATGTCTGTAAATGCCACAACAAAATATGTCACATGAGCTTCCCAGTCTCAGTGTGTGAACAATAGATCAAAATAACATTTCTGTGCAGTATGGACATGATGGATAGATATGAAACATTTGTTTATTCAATCATTTATCAGTTGATAAGTACAGTAGAAAAAACAGCTGTTCAGCAAAAGTAGCAAAATCATTTTTGCCATTTAACTGCACTAGGTACTAAGTAATATGAAGTTATATCGATCTCATTTCAAGTTGGTCAAAATTTGCTATTGTTAAAGGTTTTCTCCAAATATGTTTTAATTGTTAGAAATGAAAACAAAATAAAATATCACTTGAGTTTTGGTGACACTGCATATACTTTGTTATGAGGGTTTCTGTCTTTCAGTGACAGGAGTGCAGTAGAGAAGATATGATATAGATTTAACAAGGTGAAATATCTCTGTGGTTGGTTCCTCTCAAGTGTAAACTTGATAAGAGTTAAAGTTATCTGACAGACAAATCTCTGAGCATGCCTGTAAATGTTAATCAGATACAGATAATTAAGCTGGAAAGACCAGCCCACTCTAGGTTGAACCATTCCCTGGGCTATGATCTCTACTATAAAACAAAGAGAAAATGAGCTGAGCACATGCACTCTTCATTGCCTACTTCTTGATTTTAGATGTCATGTGATCAGGTGCTTTGGGTTTCTACTGTTGCTACAAGTTTAGCTACACTGATTTGGTTCCTGGCAAGTTGCACCAGGGCACACCTACTCAGGAGCTTTCTGGATTTGCACATGAAACACACACACACACACACACACACACACACACACACACACACACACACATACAGAGAAAGAGAGAGACAGAGAGAGACACAGAGAGAGTTAATTATAATGTGCCTTGACTAGCTCAAAGGCTGGACAGTTCTAATCCTCCCCACCAGTAGCACACATTTTCCTCCTGTAATCCTGGCTTAAAGCCCTTTAATTCTATATTTTATCTTTGTTGCCCTGGCCCCTTCTGGGTGGCTATCTAGTCATTACTGCCTAGGATACTTCTGGGCAGCCCTTCCAGGGCACATTCCTTCTCACCTACATTTCTGATGATTTTCTTTTTGCAGCTCAAATCATGGCAAATTTCTGCTCCCTGTCCCTGGGATCCCAGGACCGTGAATCTCCATGTCACGCCTCAGTCTACCTACCCAGCCATTGGCTGTACAGCAATTCTTTATTGCCAGTCAAATCCAGCTGAGAATGGAGAACCTCTTCCTTTGGGTACCGAATTGAATTGAGACAGCATTAGACCCAATCCCTACCACGGCTGAGTCAATAAAAACCTACCTCCACTAACTATCTTTTACTAGGATATTTAATCACAACAATATAAAAAGTAACTATGACATCTGGTATACCAACTTGAATGTATCTCAGGAAAGCTAAGAAACTCCTTAGTGACTCATCTAGCTGCTCCATCAGGATCATTAGTCCTAATGAGATTATCTGAAAGTCCAGCAAGAACTTTCAAATAGCCTTGCCTCTTTTGAATGCAGGAAGAGTCCCCCTTGTCACTTGACAAAGGATTTAGCACTGTCTAGTACAATGGACTCTTGTCAGTTGTTTTTATTATTCCTATTTTTATGGAAAGCATAATTTCAAGCATATATATGATTTTGGATAAATATTTTGGACATTTTGAATAAACATTCAATAGCTGTGTATAGCAGTTAACTTCTCTTCTTGAAATAAACTACGGATTGAATCATTTAAAGTTCAAATATTCTCAGGATAAATACAAGGTTGATAGTTTCATTAAAACAATGTTTACTTAATCTTATGATTATATAATAAATAGTCCTCTATGAAGCAATAAGCCTCAAGGTTTAGATTATAAAATGTGAATAAGTTTTGAAAATAATGTTTCACAGTATAATATCAAATTATATCTGAATGAAGAAAAATACATTTGGATGCTTACAAATATTTTACTGTATTATATTGATACTATGTTAATATTCCTAATCCAAAATAAACCCATAATTGAATACCAATATGATCTGAGAGTCTCAATCATAAAACTCCTTAAGTGTATTTTTAATCAGAGAAATTATTTTTTTGGAGATTATATTCTTGAATAATGGTTTAAAAGGAACTATTTTTGGTGTTTGGATTGTTAAGAACTCATGCATCAGAGGATAGTGTTGAACACTATATGTAACTGTGATAGATCCTGAACTTAATTCTTCTGTGCAACCTGGAGGTGCTGGCATTACAGAGAGTGACATTAGACATAGTTTTAAAAGAGAATTTAAATTATGACAATATATAGGTAATGTGATAGATTATAGATAGATAGATAGACAGACAGACAGACAGACAGACAGATAGATGATAGATAGATATTGTTATTTTGTTTAAAGTGGACCATGTATACTTAGACTATACAGACCATCTCAGTTTGTGTACACAGATTCTCTAATGTTTATGCAATAGAAAAATTTCCTAAGAACAGTTCCTGAAAAAATGTCCTTGTTGTTAAAGAATGGACACCTGTCTAAAACACAATAATTAAACCTTCATTGATGTTTCAAGACCACTGGGTTAGACTTCATGGCTTTTCATTTGGATTACAAAAGATGTTTGTTAAAAATGTAGCTCAATTTTTACATTTTGTAGATGATGAAACCAAGGAGGAGAAAGACCATGTATGTTGTCCTCTGTTCATAATGTCAGAAGAGGTAGCAGACTTCATAAATCTCTTCCATCAGGCCACTTTTGCATTTATTTGGTTGGTACAGGTTTATTTGGAAGTAATTGAAGCCCTTTTAAAGAAAGAGACAAATATGAGCTAGTCAAACTGAAAGGAAGGAGGCTGACTCTTCTCTTCTTGTCATCTGATTCTGGTTTGTCACTGGTGTCCTGAATAGTCCATATTGTGTCTGCCTAGAATCTCCTATCTACAAACCACTTTACGATGGTTAACAGCTTGAAGAGAACCAAACAGAAAGCTGTAGGCTAACATGTGCCTCCTAGTTTCAGGAATTATACTTCTAATACAGTTATCCAGAAACTAAAGTGATCTGAGTTGTAAAAGGTGCTGAACAGTGCTAGATACTCTCACCTGTAACAATGTGCAGGCCTCCTACACCAAAAAGATGTGCCACAAGCTTATCTGCTTTCATCCATTCACATTGTATTGAAATTAGCTTTTTACCTACAACAAATATATTTGTCTAATAAAATATGTCTGTCACACATAATCTACTTAGTATCTGATTCTTTCCTAAAACACTAATCACAGCTAACACGGAGAAGGAAAAGATTTGTTTCACTTACACTTGCTGATAACATTCCCTCACTGAAAGAATGGAGTAGGAGCTCAAGCAGAGACCTAGATGCAGGAACTGAAGAAGAGGCCATGGAGAAAGAGTGCTTACTGGCTTACCCCACATGGCTTGCTCAGCTTGCCTTTTTTTTTTTTTTAATACAACTCAGAACCGTCTGTCCAAGGTGTATACCAAGCACAATGTGCTAGGCAATTTCCCATCATTCATGTTCAAGAAATTATCCAACGGAACTACTTACATTCCAATCTGATAGACCCAATTTCTAAGTTAAGGTTCGCCCTTCCTAGGCTTCTCTTATTGGTGCCAGTATGCCCCCATGATATTTTCTGCAGCAAATAAACTATAATGAAACAATGAGGAAAACTGAATTTTCTAGGATAAACTGCTTTCCTGAGTCTTTAAAGGATAATCCTAATGTGACCTGACTTCTGTTTCCATATTCCTTTGCAAATCTTGGTCTCGTGGCAAGCACTTCTAAGCTGTTATATTTGTTCTCTAATATCTAATATTTAATTTCATGAATGACTTCTTGGTAGATTTCCAATGCAGTTGCAAAATATTGCAATATTTTGCAAAGTAGATATTGTACAGAATTTTATCCAAAAAGCCATTATTTCTGTCCTGGTCTCCGCATTCCTCGCCGTCCGCAGAGACAAGAACAACTCGGACACCAAGTCGGGTTCATGCAACGGCTTCTTTACTAGTGGCTTTTTGCCCTTACAGCTCTCTTCCCTAGCAGCCTCTTCTTTTACTCCTTCTTGCAGCAAGGACTAAACTACTCCGATTACAACAGCTTCTCTTCTACTCTTTCTACTCACTGCAAGGGCTAAAACTACTCTCTTCACTACTGGTGCCGACTCACTTCCTTCTAGCTCCACCCCACCTCATCCAATCAGAATTCACACACGCTCCAGGCATGAGTTCAGGTCGTTCACAGATAGGCTGACAGGTCCTGATCACGAGGAACAGTCCACCCTGGCAGGCAGCCCACACATGCTCGGGCAAGGCAGTAAACAAGTGGGTTTCACGGGGCCTGTGGCTGCACCTTCTTCCCGCAATTTCAATATAAAATTAAGTATTATGTATAATGGGTTGGTTAAATAACATTTGATAACTTCTTGATATTGTATTATTTATGTAATCCAACAATAGATATGGAAATCACGTAGAACTCATCAACTTAGAAAAATTTCTATTATTTATTAAGGAACAAGGAAAGAGACTGTACTCTGTCATTCATATGTGACCTGTGATGGTTCTAATTGTAGGCCAATATAACAAAATAATGTAATATTAAAACATTATGAAATTTTGTTACAATTTTCATAAATAGGTTGTGCAGTTCACTTTGCAAATCATACATTTTGCAAATGGTATCATATTGCAATGTCAAAAATCTGAATACACCTAATGGAAAGTTTTAATCTGAACTAACTGAAATGGCTTTATGAATAAAACAGTATTTTGTCAAAGAAAATAACTGTTTTATAAGAGAGATTTATATTCTACAATATATTCTAGAAGAGTTAGAAGCCCTTCACAATATTTCGTGGCGAGAATTTGAGATAGTCAACCTTAAGCATGGACCCCTTAATCATGCATTCTTTTCCCATTAATGTTCCCCATCCAATAAGTTTCTTCCTCCTTTCTGCTGAAGCTCAGAATGTGAAATATAGAGGTCTGTCTGGTTTGAGTAGGTTGCTGTAGAAAGCAATTGGTTTCCTTCCAGGTTCTCAGTGCCAACTATATTCTAATTAGAATGTATGAACCATTGTTAATTATATCAAAATTATAAAGTATAAAACATTTCAACAAAATCACATTGAAATTCCAACTTATATTAAATGTCAGTGTTTTAATTTTATTTTCATAAGTAATTTTCTTTGCGTGATGCCTAATGATGTTTGTTGACTTTACGCACGTGGAAGCTTGCCTTTTAGTTTCAGAAATGCTTTCCTTAGATTAGCCTTTGGGCATGTTATGTCAGCAAACACTTTTTTATTTTATTTTATTTTTATTTTTTTTAGTTGTTGATCTACTTAGGAGGCACAGGCAATGTAAAGACGCCACCTTTGGACCAATGGCCATAAAGTGTATAAGACGGGTAGCTGAATTCAAGTCTTAAAGTCAGAAAGCAGAATTTCCCATTGTTTACAGATTGAAGTTCCCGCCTTTAATTGATGGATTAAATCCTTTTCCTCCTAAAGCTGCCTTTGGCCATCCTCTCTATCACAGCAATAGAAGCCAAACTAGGACACGTGCACATGTGCATAAGTGTGTGTGTGTGTGTGTGTGTGTGTGTGTGTGTATGTGTGTGTGTTTGTGTGTGTGTGTGTTTGTGTGTGTGTCTCTGTGTGTATGATTATGTGGTTTATTTTTTTCAATAATAAATGCATACATTGAGTATTCCAAATGTTTTCTCTGGGCTCCATTTTATTGAGGAATAGATGCTATGCCAAGACCATTCTTCCCATAGAAATGTTTATGCAGCAATACTGTTGCTTGCCTACGAGGCATTCTATGATATGCGTTATTAACCTGAGTTCTGGAAAAGAAGCTTGATCCTTGCTCTCAACACAGGGCCTACTCAAGGTCATAGGGACTTTCCTTAGTCTAGGGCATGATTCAATAAACTACTGTGTGTAAAGCTAATTGGGGAGTAAAATATAAGTATTAAGTCAGGTCCCTGGATCTGTAGCAAGATCTGTTGCTAAGAGAGCATTGCCTCTGAAGGAAGTACATCATCTTACTGGCCTACCTTGAGTTCTGGAGAAACAAAAGAACAAGCAGAAGAATACCATTTATATAAAAGCAGAACCCTACCCATGAGGGAGCCTCTGATAGCTTTAAAACAGTAGAAATTCCTTAGACAATTTTTAAAAAGAGAGTGTGAAAGTCTTTAGTAGAGAAAGAAATCATATATAAACAATATAGAAATGTTACCTACAAGGTAGAAAGGAGTAGTCAAGACCTCTAATTAAGAATGGGACATTCATACCACACTCCTTCCCTAAGGCTCAGAAAACACTATAAAATCATAGTCAGAGGTCAGGGAAACTTGAGTGAAAGAGTGTCTTCTAAATGTGTCAGAACTGCAACTCCCGACAGCTGCTGTTGCCCATTCCTATAGAAGTGACCTGAAATTAAACTTGTGTACATATGGGCTGCACCAATTGGACTGGGCAGGTGATTTAAAATCAAATCAAAACAAAACAAAAACGGAAGACATGAATTTGGAAATTTAATTTGCAGAGAACCAAGAATGAGCTGGAAGGATTGAGGAGATATGATACAAACACATTATATGCCTATATGATATTTTCAAAGAGTAAGTGCCACATGCTATATTTTAAAATAAAATAAGAAAATCCATCCATGTATAGTCCACATTGTTTATATTCTATTGGTAATTAGTATAGTAAGTTTTTGTTGACTTGACACAAACCTAGACTTACTTGAATCTCAGTTGAAGAATTGTCTCCATAAGATTTGCCTTTGGGCACCTCTGTGACATATTTTCTTAGTTGTTAAACAATAAAGGAGGACCATCTACATTGTGGGCATTGCCATCCTTGGGCAGATAGGTCTGAGCTGTATAAGAATAGTAACTTAGCAAGCCAAGGGAAGAAAGTCAGCAAGCAGTGTTCTCCAAAAGCCTCTTCAATTTCAATTCCTCCCTCTAGCTTCCTGATTTAAGTTCCTGTCCTGAAATTCCTTGGTGATACGGAACTGTTAGAGAAATAAACCTATTCTCCACAAGTTGCCTTTTGGTCATGATGTTTACCGCAATGATGAAAAGCAAAGTAGGAAAATAGTGCACATCTCAAATTTTGGAAAACAGAAAAAGCAATTTTCTTTTAAATGAGGAAAGAATCATTCTGTCTGCTGACAATAAGGACACAGTTTGTAAGACCCATCTACTGTGTATAACACTTTCAACTGTTTATTTGCTGTGTAGATTTCCTTATTGGAAAAGGCTGGGTTTGGAGGTGCGCTTCTCTACATTGATCCCTGTGATGCAGCAGAGTCTTCAGTCCTTAGCTCTGAGCCTTTTGTGGTGACTCTGAATCCAGGAGGAGACCCCTCTACACCTGGATACCCCAGTCATGGTAAGCTTGTTCTTGTACGTCTTCTAAAGATATGACTTGTAAGTGTATACTCTCTAATTTACTCAATGAATATCACATAGAATAAGTCTAAGTGCTTCATACACTCACTTTAAAATGAATATTATTTCAAAAGTATGTACTAATAATCTGTTGGAACAAACCATTTTTTAGAAATCTATAGTAGGTTTACATTTCAGTGATCTATGCTATGGACATACAGCAAGCATATGTTATCACAGATTAATTTGTACACACACACACACAAACACACACACACACACACAAACAAGCAAATATCTGGAATTCTTGTTTGTCATTGCAGCACTAGGCCTGTTTTGATAGCTATGAGTTCAGTGCTTAAGGTTATATTATGTCAAGTTGAATAGTAGTGGAGGAAGATACTTGAAAGTATGAATTCTTATGATGAAGTTTCTTTAGATTGGCCCATTTCTATGAGCTTACAGACATGATCTTTATCTTAAGCATCCTTCTGTATTTTGGAAAGTTGTGTTAAACAAAGTGGGGAACATGAGACATGAGCAGGACAACTATAGTTATGGCAGATGCCAGCAGAATTCTTACATTTCTGCCTGGTGTATAATTGGCATATACTCTGTCCACAGAGTTACGCTGAGGTGTCAGCTCTTTAATCCCTTCTCGGGGCAATGTCAACACACTGACCACAATAATTCAGCATCACCACAGTATGTACAGAATCTGTGTTCTTTTCACCCACCATTGCCTAAACACGTATCTTTGTGGCCACTCTACAAGTATCAAGGCAATTTAAATAACACTTATATAATTTCACCAACCAATAAAGATTTTTCTAAACTAATTCTTTCATTTGTTTGTTGTTGTTGTTGTTTGCCTGTATATGGTGCTGACTTTAATCTTGAAATCAAGTCTGCAGTTACTTGCGTGTTCTTTAACTTTCTTCATTTGGTAATATTCTCAAAGTACATTATTTTGTACTCTTGGCACTGATTCTACCTAGTCAGCTTGTCAGGTAATTTTGGCCATACCTTATGTAGAAGTGCTGCAGAAGAGATTCCATCGTTTTTAGAGTGCTCATCAAAAGGAATCTATTTTTGATGTGTTTTAGTTCCCATGATGCCACCCATAGGGCCCTCAGTTTTGTACTTATCAGTTTTCTCTGTTAGTGCCTGCTGTGATCACCCTGTGATAGGAGACATTAAGCACCTTCTTTTCTTTTAACCCCTCCCCCAATTTGAGAAATGTTCAATGATTCTCATATACTATAATAATTGCAGGACTATGTGCCAAATGATTTGATATTTCTAGAATTCCTTTAGACAGGCTGTTCTTGAAATTTCTTTGTTGAACTTTCTTTCTAGCCTCATATTGGGATAATTACCATCCTTCTGCCTCTTAAACATTTGAATTGTTGGTATGAGCCAGCCACCATTCAGCTTAGAGTAAATTTTTAATGATGGTAGAAAGTGCTGCCTGTATTCACACCAGGTGAAATAATGAATAACAGTTGAGGGTACCATTGTATATAATGTTGGACTTTTTAGATCTAAAGATGAACTACATTACCTACTATGTTTCTCCATGCCATTTAAATAGGTACTAAATGAAATTTTTTTTTTTTTTTTTTTTTTTTTTTTTTTTTTTGGAAAATGTTAGCATTTAATTAACCTCCGGTGTGGCTTTTAAGCCACCAGAACACAGGCACCTCCAACACCCTTAATCTTCTCCTCAGCTCTTCTGCTGAAGAATTTGGCCTTCACGATGACAGGTTGCTTAGGGAGCTTTCCCTTGCCCAGAACTTTGTAGTAGCCTGATCGAACAACATCAATGATGGGAGCAACTCCAGTCTTGTTTTTTGCCGCATTGACCCGTGTCTGCTCGCTGACCAATGTCCACAGTTTATCCAGGTTGACTGTTGGGCAGAAGCTCTGGTTCCTCTTCAAGTGGTAATGCCGCATACCAACTTTCCCAAAGTAACCTGGGTGATATTTGTCAAAGTTGATCCTGTGGTGGTGCATGCCTCCAGCATTCCCGCGGCCGCCTGGGTGCTTGCGGTGCTTACCGATGCGGCCGTGGCCGTGGCTCACGTGGCCCCGGAGTTTCCGGGTCTTCCTCAGTCTGGATGGCATGGCGGTGGCAGAAAGGGAAAAGGGGAAATTTTCTTTTTCAAGCATAATACCAGTAGAAAGAATGCCTCTTTTACTCCATATGAAGCTCCGTATAGTAGGTAGCAATGGGAAAGGTGATGGCTATAGTGGATTCTACCAGTGGCTTCAATGTGTGTATTTTCTTCTTCCCTAAATTTGCTCACGATCTTTGTCTCACAGTTTCAGGTTGCAGTATTTTGCCTACTGTTTGATTGTTTAGAATAATCCTTTGTAAGTATTTTAATTTTTGGTGATATGTAGTGTAGAGTTTTGTTAGTACACTTGTAAATATAGAAATAATTGTTTGTACACCAAAAAAAAAAAAAAACCCAAGTACCTGATTTGAAACACTTCAACACGGCCAAGGTAAATCACTTATCAGAGCTAATTTAAAACAATTTATCAATGAATAGGAACTCTGTTCTATTTTAAAGAGGATTAAGCTCCAAAGAAGTATGACAAACAAAAACTCTAAAAGATATGTTCTTTCTTCTGGTTTTATTTATAATGTTTGCAAACTAACATGAACAGTCCAGTAACCACTAAGAGTCCCTGTGTGGCTGTATCAATGGATGCTCTTCTGCTATTCTTGTTTGGTCTACATATTCCCTTACACCTAATATGCCAATTTAGTATTTTCTAGGAAATTTGAATAAACTAAATAGAGCCATTTATGTAATGTGATAGCCATGTAGCTAAGAACTGTTTTATCACCTCAGAGATCTGACTCAGAACCAGTATGGTGGCATATAGACTGAAGAAGCCCTGACCAAATTCAGTCCTCTGACTCTTAAGGACTTGGCAGAAGGGAGAGTTGAGTACCACGGATTGTCCTGTGATCTCCACCTCTACCGCATGACCCCCCCAACCCCCTACCCAATAAATCACACTCACTGAGTGTGATTTGTCTAATGCAATCTTTACATAACTTCAACTGGGTGATTGTAAGTCAAGACTATGGAAATATTCCTCCAAACATTTCAAATGAATTGATGGAATGAGACACAGGGATTCTATATGAGGAATTGCTACTTACTGAGCCTCGTTGCCTAGCCAAGTAGTTCCTGAATATTATTGAGTCAGAGCAGGGAGGAAATTGTTTCTAAACAGCATGTTCCCATGTGGTTCAGAGAAGAATGTCTTGGGGTCATCACTTTAACAAAAGCAATCTTTTGGATACTTCCAGCATGCCGAGGGCTCTGAGCTTTATTTTCTTGACAGTAAAAAAAAAGATTATGCTGCTCCACTGTGTTTCTCCCAAGGTAGTTTTAAGGAGATGGAAAGCCTTGAGTTCCAAGTCAGACTTAAATGGAACTTTGAAGGAGGGAGCCATCCATCTGTATTCAAACTCACTCTGTTGGTGATTCTGAAGCAACACAACTCTGAGAAGAACTGAGCCAGAGCAGCTTTATTGTACTTCATCTGCCATGTCCAAATTGGACCAGTGGGGCCATTGCTCTGAACTCTGTGACCTAGTGCTTTTGCTTTCTCAGCATCGGGGACTTTCATATTTGCTCTCTCGACATCAGTCAAGATTCTGACGTGGCATGCTGGATTTCAGGCCAGTTCTTGCTCTCAGCAGGCTACTAATATAAAGCCAGTGTGACTAAGTAAACAATCTCTTCTAGGACCATGAGTGATGCCCTGGACGGTGTGCATCCTCTAGTTAATCTCTAACTATAATCTAATGACTACTCTTTCAAAAACCGTGAAAGCAGTTATCCCTGATGCGTTATTCACAGAACATATATTTTCTTCTTAAATGCATTGAAAGACTTCTCATATGTCTTCTGTTCCATACACAATTCTATGGATACCAAACCTTAAAATTTTAAATTAAAATATTAACATATAAGTGAAGTAATCTATCATGTCAATTCTTTTGCATTGTGCTTTCCTTGCCAGAAGTTGGGAGACTGAGGCAGATGATCAATAAATCAGTCATCCTAAGCTAAACAGGGAATTTGAGGCCTACCTTGGCTGCACTGACCTTGTATTAAACTGAAGTAAACAACAATAATACCAAAACAAATTCTAACACACAGAAAATGGAGTGATCAAATTTTAAGAGTTAACATATCAAAGGGTAATTTGTTATTTTTTCTTATAACTTTGTAGGAATGAAATTTGCCCACAGTATGTCTTGTATTCTGATACTTTTAGCTGATAACTACAGTAATTAAGCACAATTATGATATCTATGATCTGTTATATCTGAAGTTGTGATTGGTGTAATATCACTTATTAGCTATGTAGGTCCAAGCAAAAGAACTAAAAAGGTATGAAATAAAGATATGCCAGAAAAGTAGGAAGTGGAAGTCCTCTGTTCTTTATTTAATCATAGTGAAGAAACCAAAGAATTAAGGCTGCCTGAAGTGCAAATCCAACATAGTTCCTGGACCAGAAATACTTTCTTGCTCTACCTATGCTATAGTGATTTGTCTTCTGCATTTTATATTGTTTTTAATATTTAATTTTACTGTTGCTCTCAAATAAGCAGATATTAAAATTTTCACCTTCTATTTTATTGAAATCCAAGCTATTTCTTCCATTTTTATTTAATCTTGAGTACCCGCATTTTGTACATCTGGAACTCTATCTTATTTAAAATTTTCATCTGTGTCCCTCTTGGTGCTTGGGGCCATTCTTTTCTCCACTTTCTCTTTTTTAAAAAATTTCGAGAGGAAGTTATTTTCAGTGGTTTCCCGCACTGAAGTGTGTCAGAAGGCACAGTTTATTTAATATTCCCACTGTTACAAGTCACTGGGTCTGTGTGCTGCTTATGTCCTTACTGTTTGCTCAGCATCAGCCCTGCCTGCCAGCTCCATGAAAAGAATCAGATGAGCACCGTGACTTGTGACAAGGCTTCAGCAGGTGGCCTTGGTCCAGTTACTTGAACAAATGTCTGAAGATAGACTTGACTTGGCACTAAATTACCTGAGACAATGTTGAACTTTTCCCTGACTGGAATAGTGGAAAATATAAATATAAGCCTAGCTGTTGAAGCAAAGTGTTTGATATTTATGGCATAGAACGAATGCACTGTTGCTTGGTTGGGGAAACACTGAAATTGTCTTATTCATAGTATTTTGGTAGCTTTGTTCTGGTGTATTTTGTCCTCCCCCCCCCTTTTAAACTTATTTATTCTCATTACATCTGAATCAATATGCCCACCCAGTCTCCTCTCCCATAGCCCCTCCCCCTATTCCCCACTCCCTTTCTCCTCTGAGAGGTTGCAGAACCTCCTCTGGTATTTCCCCCATCCTAGCACATAAAGTCTCTGTGGGGCTAGGCACATCCTGTCTCACTGAGGCCAGACCAGGTAGCCCAACTAGAACAACATATCCCACGTACAGGCAGCAGCTTTTTGGATAGCACCCAAACAGCTGTTTGGCATAGGTGTTTGGGACCCACGTGAAGACCAGGGTGCACATCTGTCACATCTGTGTGGGGCCCTGGTCTGCCTGTATATGTTCTAGGGTTGATGGTTCAGGCTCTGAGAGCCCTAGGGGTGCAGGTTAGTTGACTCTTTTGGTCTTCCTTTGAGGGTTCTATCCCCTTCAGTTTCCTCAGTCCTTCTCCCAACCCTTCCATAAAGGTTCCCAATATACACCCAATATTTGACTGTGGGTCTCTGCATTTGTTTCAGTCAGGTTCTGAGTGGAACATCTCAGAAGCCAGTCATGCTAGGCTCCTGTCTGCAAGAATAACAGAGCACTATTAACAATGTCAGAGATTGCTGCTAGCCCATGCATGGGTCTTTAGTTGAGCTGGATATTTCTAACTATGTGAAATATTATCAAACTCTATTCTGAGAGCTATATACATGAGAACTATTGTTAAACATCCAAACTTTCCTGAAAGTTCTTTTCATTAAGTATTCAAAATACATATTATTTAAATTCAAGCATTACTTTCATAACAAGATTTTGTTTTGAAAATAATTTGTGACCCTATGCAGGAAAGTTTTTATTGATTGCTGAAATATCTAAGTATGCAGCCTAGAAAGAATGCTTTTGACTGGTTGCTTTTCTTAAGAAATCTGTGTGCTGCTTGTGTATCTGTCACTCCAACTGTTCTTCATTGCTTTACTGGAAGCATTTTACTTTGAACAAGTACTAGATCGATAGACTCATTTGTTTTGCTCAAGAACCAACATTTCTATAGAAATCTATGGTGAGTTCCTATGGTGATAAAACTTCTACTGAGTGATAGGTCAGCAGTTAAGAGTACCTGAAACCCTTATAAGGAACCTGAGTTTGCTGCCACATCTGGTGTCTCCCAATCTCTACAGACTCTAGCATCCTCTTCTGGCCTCCTTGGATACCTGCAGGCACACACACACTCATTCACACACACACACACACACACACACACACACACACACACACACACACACAAATACACGAGTGTGCAGGTGAATAAAAGTAAAATAACATTATTTTAAAAGTCTATTTAAAAATAGATGTTCAAATACATTTTACACAAATCATATTATAAAATATTTAAGTAATAATTCTTAAAATTTATTGAATTTTTATTTTTACATTGTTGTTTTTCAAATGTACACATATGAATTTATTTTAAATTATTGGTAAATGTGGTGGGGTGTACACTCAGCACAGACACCCTTAGAGATCAGAGGTGCTTTATCTCCTGAACTTGAAGCTATAATCAGCTTTGAAATTCTGAGGCAAGCTTTGGAAGCCAGAATCAAGACTTCTGCAAGAGAAGCAAGACATTTTTAACAGCTGAGAATTTCTTCACTCCCTTTAATAGTCTCATAAACAGGATAGCTTTTATTAGCTCCACATTCCAAATAAGTAAACTGACCTAGATCAAAAAGTAACCTAATTAGCACAATAATAACATGGGGTTACAAATTGTCTAATTTCTAAGCTAGGGCGGCTTTCCTAATAATATTTTGTATCCATTATGTAGCTTATAAGTAAGAGTTTGAGCTGTTAACAAACAAACAAACAAACAAAAAACATAAATTTAATGCAGAAAAATTGGGAGATTTAGTTTAACACTGAACCCATTTGAGGTTAATTTAAAGGTGAAATGCAAAGCACACTGGGACTTTGGAAAGCTGAGCTGAGGCTCATACTGTATGTCAGAGAGTTTGCAGGGCAGGGCGAACCACCTGCCATAGAATGGAAAGCAATGACTCATTTGCCACCTGGGCTGCAGAGCTTTCAGTCTGTCATGGCTAGGGACCCATCAGAGAGCTGCTCAATCAGAGGTGGCAAGTGCATGTGGTGAGGATCCTCCTGTGAGTCTGTGCCATACCTTCGACAGCCATGTGTAGAGAACTACTTTTGCCAGCGTCCCTCCTCAGCCTCACAAACCTAGAAGGGGATTTCACATTTACATCATACTAGACATTCAGATATGTCAATATGACACCCAAATTCAGACAGAGCCCCCACCTCTGACACATAGATATTTCTATTAATGTTTTCACTGCAGAAATGATAATTGAATTATTAATCAACCAAAGAGTGTAAGAGGAAAAAAAAATGCAAGCCAAAAAATGTGAATTTAGAAGCTTAATAGATAGCACAGTAGTTAAGAGCTCTTCTTGCTCTTGCAGAGGACCAAGATTTAGGTCCCAGCCTCAACACAAGAGCAGAGCTTCTGTCTACCTATCTCTGTACCTGTCCTGGAACACATAATGATGACATTAGGTACTCAATCATATATGGCCTTGAGCCTTCAGCCAAGGAAATTCCCTTCCTGGGTATTTCTTCCTCGAAGAGTATATAGTATCCGATTCAACATGAATAAAGTGTGTGCATTGTCATCAGTCACCAAACAAAGCAATATGAGCAAGCAAGGATCATCTCAGCAAACTGTTTCATTAATGATCGTCCCAGGAAAGAGTGGTGCCTAAGGCTCTCAAAGAAGGCTGTCTCTCCACCAGCCCTTCCAGTATTCTCAGCACTAGCTCCTAGCCAGGCTGGATCCTGTTGGCCCAGGGCTCTGCCTTCCCTGCTCCTACCTGGTGCTACCTGAAGGGTAATGTAGACCAGGACACTGTTCCTGACTTCTTCTCCTTGAGGCATGATGGCGGGACCCTGGCACCCAGTCAGAGAGGCAGACCTATATGAGACATCCGATAAAATTGCTAAACTGAAAGCTACAAGTTAAACTCAGAGGACCTAGTGAAGCCCTGTGCTTGCTGCTTCAGACACTGTGAGTTCGTATGAGCTTTGCTCAATTCATTTAGAAAGTTCCCTTGGTATCGTGCATTAAATATTTTCAATAGGTGATTTTTGTTCTTTCACCTCACTTTGTTGCTTTTAGTTTTCAGTTAGTTGGCCAATGTAGCCATAAGAGCAAGTTCTGTGACACATTATTATCCATGTGGTGGCCATTGGAGGTAAGTCTGTCTAAGAAGGACTGATACTAGCAGCAGGCTTTTATCCACCTCAGGAAAATCCTGACAATCTGAACATCACTGTGTGTACCACAGAGACACGAGTGACTTCATCCTTGGCAATAGGAAGGGAAGACCTCTATTGTCCAGTTTGGTAGCTACAAGCTGTGGCTGTCTTCTTAGCTTTTACATTTAAATCAATTAAAACAAAATGAAATTTAAGATGCAGTCATCCTAGCCACATTTCAAACAGTTGGGGAACCATTATGCTGTGGCAAAGTACTCATGCCAATAGGAAGAACTTTACATGGGTGCTATACAATGTATGTCTATATTACTACTTTATATGGAAGTTGATAGTTGTCTTCTTCGAATTACCCAGGAGTTTGTCTCTCCACAGTTATGATAACCCAGGGTTGTTTATCTTTTTAATTTAATTTTATTTTTTACCACTGGCACTATTTGAATGCTAAATTTACAAAGCAGACATTATGAACCACATGTTAGGCAGGCTTCATGAATCCTTTTATGGCTTAGTGTGGAACCAAAACATAGCCGAGTGCTTCTAAAGTAAACATTTTCCATTTCCAGAATTCTCAGAAGAGTTTTTGCATTTTAAGTATGTTAAAATAAATCTTGTAATGTTATTTTAAAGTGTTATTGCATTTGCCTCAAACTGCTAGCTTTGTAAGTTTCAGCCCCATTCAATTCCTTCTGACAGTTTCGGCTGCGTGAAAAGTGGCTTCCACTTTTGTTTTGCCTACCAACCATCTCTCAGTTTAAATTTTTCACAGAGAGTTGAAAGATTAAATCATCTTTGGAATTTTACATGCTTTATTTTTGAAAGAAAAAAAATATTTCAGTGTTAGATGGTTTGGAAGCTTGAACTTGGACCTTTAATTATTTGCAGTAAATCAAAAGCTAGATTTTGGTAGTTGTTCTCATGTGAAATTAGCTTTGCAAGGGAATTGATGCCACTGCATATTTACAACTTTTCTGGTTTACACATGTCTACGCAGCCCATCTGATGATACCACACACCTTGGAGTCTATTGGGTAAGGGATCCTTCAAACCTCTCTTCCTTTTTTCCCCTCTGACTCTTAGCATTAATTGTGGCTTGCAACTTGCTAACATTGACAACAACATGTATTACACTTTCTTTAAGAAACTGAAATCCAACCAAACCTACACCAACAACCCCTCCAAAAAAACCTGTTTTTGGCCTTGTTGCATTATGATGCCTTTCCTAATCTTCAGAATCAAAATAGAAAGATTTTCTGGGCTATTATTTGATCAGTTTTACCCTGGATTGCTGGCCTGCAAGCGCAGGCCATTCTCCTTGCTACAAGACCTTCTTTAAGTGCACAGTTTGCCCTGCAGGCTTTTCATATTTTGTGGTTCTAGGCCGTGCTTTAAAAAGTAACGCAGAATGTATGTAGGAAAAGGGTGAGCTGGGGACGCTCATGTGGTGATGGGAGAGCTCTCACCTGCACACTGCACCTGTTCATGAGTCAGCAGGAAGCAAAACACTTCACACAAGAAAGTAAACGGGTAGATTGTTTAACAATTAAAGCTGTAATTAGATATTTAATTGAATTTTTGGTGTAGTCTAATATCTGGAAAATCTCTGTATTTCAGCTAATCCTTCACTCAGCATGATCTGTTCCAACCCACTGCCAACCATGTGCAAAGATCTGTGGGTTGTTTTTCCCCCAATACAAATTAAAACCAAACTGTTAGCCTTCTCTAACCATCCCCTTAGGTGTACCATCCTCCATTTCAGTGACGGAATAGAAAGCCCAATTAGATTCTGGAAAAAGAATGTTGAAATGATAATTTTAAGCCTGGAAAGAAAAAATACTTTGCACAATTATTTCCAGAATAGATCTCCTAAAGTTTTCATGTGTTACATAAACACACTTAAGTTGTTGCCATGGTATTCCTCTGAAATTCTCAGTCATGTCAATACTCCAAGCAGGCTTTGGAATCCATAGCAGAGCTTACCTGCATAAACAAAGCCCAGATTCACACTCCAATCTCTTGCTCAGAGGCATAATGGCATTTCAGGGAGGGTTTTGGCAGACTACAGGATACTAGAGCCAAACAAGTAATTTCATTAGACATAGAGTAACTAAATAAATACACATAAACCAGGAATGTTATTTAGAGTAAAAGTCTTTTGTATGAATAATTAACTGATACATTATTCATTTACGGGGTACCACAATAACTCTGTTTAGATTCAAGCAAAGATTTTTCACTATGTTTGTCTATGGAACATAGGCTAGGTGACATTGAGGGGATACATGTCCCAGTTAGTAATGTATTTTTCTAAAATTTGCATATTGAAGTGTGCACCTCTAGTATAACAGAGTGCTGGGTTTTTTTTCTTTTTTTAGTTATTTGAGATTATATTTACCTATCTTCGAAGACAGAAATGAGTAAATTACAGGGAAGACTTAGTGCATGATCCTATCCATCACCAATTTTCTCCCAATAAGTGACGATTAGCACTCTCAAGGTGCACACAGGAGAACCAAAGGTCCCAGCCCGAAGTCAGCAATATAGTGATTTCAATAAAGTCATTTCATAGATATACATATGAGACCATGCTTCTAAAACAAAGAAATAAAAATTCATTTAAAATAAAATGGCTAAGACACAGACAAACTCTGAGGACGGCTCCTACAAAAAACAAGGAGGAACACACATGGCAGCCATAAGCCAGGGAGTGAGGCTTTAGAAGAAAGGCAGTGTGCAGACCTCTTGATCCTGCATGAAAACATGCATCACTCTGTGGACACTGACTGTTCTTGCTGTCAATGTGTGTTATTTGGTTGCAGAGTACAAGCAACCTAATAGATGAGGCAACATGGAAATGAGCTTCTTTGATTTCGTTACTATTGAAACTGTAAAGGAAAGAGATAAAGAGCCCCTGTTTACACTTTCTTCCAGAACAACAGAATATGAAGTACTTCACACATATCTGTTACTAAGACGCTAATTTATCTGTAAGTTAATCACAATTGCATATCTACTTGGGCAAATGTATATAATCTGGGAGTACTTAACACTTTACCACTGAGTTTAGTTCTGATAGGTCAAGACTATGTAACCCACAATAAGTGTGCGAATTCCAGAGAAGAACCTGGCTTTCAAAATGTCTATAGCAGTACAGTGTCCACTGAGCTTTTAGACAGAAAGTTGTATGGGCGATGACGTTTCAGGAAAGGGCTACAGCTTAGGCCACCCTAAGGAGGTATGTAGCTTCAGGTATTCACTGATGAGAAAACCTGATGTACTGCAGTGTGGTAATGGTTCCTAGTTGTAAATGGTTGTATGTTTATGTGCATGTCCATGTGGGGAAATATGGTAAAGTTTGTGACTGTACACATTTAATATGAGCTTGTAGGCCAGAGAATAATCTTGAGTGCTTTCATTCAGATGCATACATATTACTCTTCTAGACATTCTCTTAGTGGCCTGAAGTTGCTAAATAGGGTAATCTTACAGTCCTGCAAAGACCCAGTAATCTTGCTCTTTCGCTGTCCCCAGCACCGGGATTGCAAGTGTGTGTTATCTTATGGAGACAGTGGGGATGAAATTCAGCTCCAAGATGACTATAGACCCTCTTTTAGGTGACTCAGCCGTTAAAGACTAGGCTCACAACCAAAAAAAAAAAAAAAAAAAAAAAAAAAAAAAGAAAGAAAGAATAAGACAGCAGAAAAATGAGTTCTTTTCTCTCTCTTTTTAAAGATACACACACACACACACACACACACACACACACACACACACACACACACACACATATATATATATTAGTTGTATTCAGACACACCAGAAGAGGGCATCAGATCTCATTACAGATGGTTGTGAGCCACCATGTAGTTGTTGGGATTAGAACTCAGGACCTTTGGAAGAACAGTCAGTCAGTACTCTTAACTTCTGAGTCATCTCTCCAGCCCAAGAGTTCTCAATCAGTAAGGAATTAATCAGGTGGTCCAACATAAGCATAGCTTTTCCACAGCAGTGCCTGGCTCAGCTCAGGAGATTGCAAGAAACACAGCAGGGAGACAGACAGACAGACAGACAGAGGCTAGCTCCCAGAACTACTGTGAAGATTTCATTCCACCTTAAAATGCAAACAGGGCAAAACTCAACTACCTTGAGTTCCCCTTAAATATCAACCCCTCAGCCCCACCTTTAAGGTGCCTTTTAGATACAGTAGAGAGGCAATGGTGTCAAGGAAGTGAGTCCTCACACAGAGACCTCACAAGCTACTGCTAGGAACCATGGAAGGTAGCATAGTAGCCACTCTGGGGTTACAGAGAGCTCAAGTGTGATAATTAGAAGCAGGGCAGGCTTGAAAGAGGCTCTGAAGCAGGGCCTCAAGGATGGCCTCAGGCAGTACAGCAAAGCCCCGAGGAGTGGGAACAGCAGCTCCTGAAGCTGAGTGCTGGCAGACAGCTCTAAGGCATTCCTCAGCAGACTGCAGCAGGCAGCAGTTAGGTCTTCCAGTAAGCAGAACTAATAATGAGGAGCATTGCAGGCACACAGAGTAAAATCACTGATCAAAAGACAGGTAGCCAGGAGGGCGGGTGCAGTGATCCATTTCCGGTGTCATCCAGCTGTGTCAGCTCCTTCGTGCGTCACGGAAAAGTCCAAAGGACCTGGTGATTTCCTGAGGTTTTCTGTTTCAAGTTCCACTGCTGCCTTGAAATAATGAAGCAGATTTGAATTCTCCACTTCGGAAAGAACATTGGTGAGCATGACTATGCTTGCTTCTGTGTAAACAGTGAATCATGGAAAAGACAGTGACTGGCATGATTAAATCGTCGAAGTCAATGCCCTACATGATAGTTTTAACTCCTTACAGCATCTAGCTTGCTACTAGCACAAACTAGTCCTGAGCAAATGTGACTATAGTGAGGTCTACGGGTTTAGGTAAGTTGGTGGAATGCCCCCTTGTGGTACCCATGAGGCTGTGCTGCATCCCCTGAACAGGATGCCTGTAATCCTAGACAATGAGAAGAAGATGCCTGAGTATCAGGAATTCATAGTCATTCCTAGTTACACAGTGTGTGTAAGGAAAGCCCGAGCTACATGAGCCCTAAAGAAAAAGAATATTAATACTGTAACAAAATATGGAAGAGGTTGGTGGCAATTACCCAGGGCATCGATTGCCTTGAGAAATGGATCTTTTTCCAGAGAACTCTACCTAAAACAAAACAGATTTAGAAAACCACCTGTAAGATGTCAGAGAACTCACTGATCAAATGTCTTTTGGAAAAGTCCTGTAAATTATCTGGATAGATATTATGTAATATTTTTCAGTTAATTTCTTGTGAGGTGAAAGCAAGCTGCAAATTACTAAACAAATGTCTGAAAACATGAGTATCAAATGCCACTTCTACCAAGAATCTTCTCGTTTTCTGAAATGAAGATGGCCTCAACTAGACTATTTAAAAGTCTAGAATTAAGAGGCTGGAGAAATGGCTCAGTGGTTAAGAGAACTGGTCGTTCTTCTAGAGGATCTGGGTTCAATTCCCAGCACCCATGGTTCATGCTCTGTAACCCAGATGAGGATCTCATATAGACATGCAGACAGGACACCAATGCATATGAAATTAAAAAAAAAAAGACTACAATAAACTTGTGTTGGCAATTATTATTAGCTTTCTGAAGATTTCAATATGTGACATATGATATTTATACTCACAGTCAAATTTCTGATCATTTTTATTTCTTTTTCAATAAAAACATGAACTCCAGTAGTATTCGGAAATATACATTGCCACCTAATTGGCAGTATAATGTGGAAGAAAAGCTGAGATTTTTTTTCTTTAGTCAAAGATAACTACTGCAATCTTTAAAAGTACAAATGTAAATGAAATGTCATCTGGCCTGCTATAAAGCTACATTTCAGTAGAATAATATGGGAGGTAGGCAGTGCATTCTGCCCAATGCCTTTCCACCTCTTTCTCTTGTTTAATAGTTATGACTTTAAAATAGGTGGTGTGTGTGTTTCATTTGCATTATTTACCTGATAATTATGGAGTGTGACCACATCAGTTTCTTTCCTGATTACCTGGAAATAATGGAAAAACAGAGGGGGCTAGTGCCTCACTGAGAACTGGAACAAAGCAAAGGATATTGAAAACTATTAGGATGAGACCTTTTGACTTTAGCTGCTCCTGTAAAAAGAGTTCAGAAAAGCAAGGTCTGGTTTACCATTTCTTATGTACTGAGTTGCTTTCACAAATGTTTCTGTTTCTTTAGACAGAAACATGAGGTAGGCTTTCTCTTTAATTATTGACATTTATTTATTTTTATTTATTTTTATATTAGATATTTTCTTTATTTACATTTCAAATGCTATACCAAAAGTTCCCTGTACCCTCCCCCCTGCCCTGCTCCCCTACCCACCCACTCCCACTTCTTGGCCCTGGCCTTCCCCTGTACTGGGGCATATAAAGTTTGCAATACCAAGGGGCCTCTCTTCCCAATGATGGCCGACTAGGCCATCTTCTGCTACATATGCAGCTAGAGACATGATAATTCCAGCAGCCCAAGTAATTCAACTCACTATAAATATGAGATTTCCCATTTGTTTTATTTTCTTGGTACAGCAATATATACCTACACCACAAAAAGTGATATCAACAATTGAGAAAGCAGAGCTCACATCCATTACATATGTGAGGCGTTTAAAACCATCAGTCAAAATGGTTCGATGACTCTGAGACAAATGACAGAAAGACAAATGACAAACTTTCACTTTTCCCATGATGATTAAAGTCACACAATGTTAGGGCAATGGAAATCCTGGTGGAATCTTCTCATTGCACATTTGGAGAAACGGCAGATGAGAGGCTTATATGTCTGATTTGCAGTCAAGCTGATCTTTAAACAGATTGTTGGCTGGACAATATGTGTTTAAACTCCTTTAAGTCCATACATGCAACTTAACAATGTTTGTGAGTAGAACAACTGTTTCACCAATCAAAACACTTTCCTTGGCAGTTACTAAGTGCCAGAAGCCATGCTGGACTTCCACAGACCCAGTCTGCTAAGAGCAGTATCATATTCAACAGTTTTAGGAAATGCAAAATAGAGCTGCATCAGACAAATTGCTTTCTCATGCCAAGTAGCCTCTGACAAGGAAGGCTGAGTTGTGCCTGGTACATTGAGCTTACATTACAAGTATCAGCTCCGGCACCCAGAGGCCAGGATCTCTGAGCTAGAAAAGTACCCTCAGTGTGATTGTTTTTTTAGTTCTCCAAAGATAGTGCTGACAGCTCTCCTATGATCTAGAGATTAGTTAACCAAATAGGTCACAGATGTCAAATCTCCTTCTATTTAGCTAAGCCAAGATCTACAGCTAGGAAAACAAGTTTGGTGTTTTAGGCAAAGATCTAATATGGTATGAATTAGCTAGTGATTATGAATTTAAAAAAACATTTAAAACTAGATGCACTAGGTCAACCCCATGTGATTCCATATTATACTCAGAGCAAGGAGAGTCAGTTTTGTTTTGGAGCAATATATACTCCCTAATAACCTGATGAGCTCCATTGGGAAGAAAGAAGCTGTATCCAACAGCTACATAGGAAACTCTGCTCTCTTCATCATGACATGGTAGACATGATGGAGCAAATATGAGGCACTTTGGATCTCTGTGTTTGCTTAATCAGGACTTCATATCAAAATTGTGTTAAAGAAATGAAATTGGTTTAGAAAAACACTCAGGAAAGGAAACAACTAGCTTTATGGCTTACCAAGAGGCCAGCTGAATTTCTAAAATGTGTTGTATGCTGTGTGTGTGTGTGTGTGTGTGTGTGTGTGTGCATGTCCTCACACACAATAAATTACATGGCTTATTAGGTAGCTTCAAGGGATTGAAATAAAGTTCTTAGATGTGGTAGCAAATACTTCTACCTGCGGAGTCATCTCACTATCCCATGAAATCTTAGTTCTGAATAAAAGATATATATTTCCTTGCTCAGTGATATTCTTCCTTTAAATTGAGATAGTGACAGAGTATTATCATAAGCCTATATATGACTTTCTTATAACAAATGAACATGATTTTAATATTTTAAAACACTAAGAGTGTGTTTTCTCATACTCAGGCTAGATGTCTGTGAAGTCAAGGTGTCCACAGGGCCTTGTCCCTTGTAAACTCTACAGAAGTGTTCTTCCTTTGATCTTTCTACTATGTAGTGAATGTTTATAATATGTGGTACCCCTGGACTGATCTTGTCTCTTCCAGCCTTTGTCCATTTTCACATATTCATCTACTTTTCATATGCAATATTGCCTTGTGTCTCTTCTTGTCAAAATATTAACAACTGGGCTCATTGACAGTCTGGTGGGCATACCATACATCAAATGTCTCTGCCTAAGCATGATCATATTCACATGTACTTGAGGTCCATAATCAAACTCTTTCTAACATTAATTTGTTTTATTGACTTCATGAGTTTTGGAATTACTGATTATAAAATTGTTTAAAATACTGATGCATGCATAAAATACCATTCTGAATTTTGCCAATGAGGTACATATGCAGTTTTCTCTGAGCACATAAACATATAGATAGTATTTTATACAATTGTTCTTAATAGTCCTGTGTATTAGTTGTGTTGTTAAACTGTAGACAAACAAATGAAAAAAATAGCATGACTTAAAACATTATACTGGGGTTGGTTCAGAAGTTTATTCCATCATTATCTCCACCATCATCATAGTGGGAAGCATGACAGCACACAGGCAGACATGGAGAAGGAACTGAGAGTTCTATATATGGATATGAGGCTCCTGCTATAGTTCAAACTTTCATCTATAAAAGAGCATGCTACAGAACTTGCCTTTCGCTTGCCATTATGTGGGATCATAAAGAAGATAGGATAAGACTTAAAACTGTAATCAGTGAAATGTAATAAATGGAATCAGAAACTTGACTGCACATTGGAACCATAATAAAAATGTACCAAGACACCACCTGTCAAATGTACTACCCCAAAATTCCAGTTGAGCTCATTAAGCCCACAGTTAAGGTAGGCTTAAAATAATGCTTCAGATTTCTTGTTAGTTGAAAGCTATCATATATTCACATATGTTCCTTGTTGTCACATATCAGACTATAGCTCCCTGATATGTCCCTAAAAGTCTGAGAGCCTTGATAGAGAAATTACAGAAATGTCTATGAACAGTATCATAACAAGAGATCACTTGACAAAGCAGCAAAGTTCAAATTTATATTTTAGCGAAAAGTAGGCAACAACCCAGAAAAGAGAGAACAAAGACAAAACAGGATAATTCAAAAGGAAGTAATATATTTTATTTAGGTCAAAATGTTATTGAACTATTTGTATCTCTCTCTCTGTCTCTCTCGTGGTGTGTGTGTGTGTGTGTGTGTGTGTGTGTGTGAGAGAGAGAGAGAGAGAGAGAGAGAGAGAGAGAGAGAGAGAGAGAGAGAGAGAGAATGGAGAGAATGAGAGAGAGAGAGTTACATGTATTTGGGCATGGTTATGTAGTATCATTCCTTTGCAATCCTGCTACATTTTATTTCCAATTAACTAATCTAATGGCAATCTTATTAAGTATAGAAAGCTCATTAAAATTTTAACACTTACTTAATTCAGGATTTGCATGTTCCCCAATCCCAAAATTTTTCAAAATTTTCTGAAAGTCTAACAATAAAAAGCAGTCTTAATATATATATATATTGTATCTAGGTTGCTGTCACTTTAAAGGATAAAGTTTAAAGGTTGCTTCACTTCCATGAGAAGACGGAGGCATGCCCTACCCTGCACTTCACTAAGGACAAAGGCTGCTGGGTAATAGAGCTTCCTTCTTGCTTTTCCCTTTGTTGTTCTATTATTGAGTGTCATAGATAAACTATTTCCAAGAAAATGTAGGTTTTATTGATCTATGGGCAAGCTGGCTTGAAAGGGACAAGATTTGAAATCTCACAACCACTTATTTTGAAGAATCTATTTCAGTGCCTTCAAATCTAGCTTTCAAATATAGCAAGTTATCCACTCAACAGATTTTGTCAAACTTGTTAGCATATAAAAATAACTTCTCGGTCTATGAAATAGACAAATCAAGACTAAAACTATGAAATATGTGTCTCTGTAATAACCAAGAATCACTTGGAAATACTGTAATTTTGGATTGCATAATAGCTAAAAGGTTGACAACTCACACAAGCAATACATGTTGTTTACATACGTATTAAATTACCTTAACATTATAACCATAGTTCTATGTCACTCATAACCTTCCATATCACTGTATTTCTTCCTTGACATATGTCCTACCATCACACTCCAACCTTTATCTGTATTATTTTGCTAATAGAGTATCATGGTGTGGTGTGTGGTGTGCGTGTGTGTGTGTGTGTGTGTGTGTGTGTGCGTGCGTGTGTGTGTGTGTAAAGATTTTACATAATAGAATGTCTCAGGATATCAGCTATTTCCTTTATAAGAAATGTCACTTATGTTTGAATGAGTCTTCTGTGTCAAACAGAGGAGATAGATAGTTTCATTTGTATTAAAAGAAAATAGGTAGTCATGAAGTATTTCTTCTCAGGTTATAATTGATATTATTGTAAGAATATGAGGAGAGCATAGAGTTAGCTGGAAGACTTGAAATTATCATGGTAAAAGTGACTTACATGTGTCATCTGATGAAATATTGTGACAGATGTGTGAGTTATTGCAAAGGTTTGGATTTAGAGCCACTAAATTTATTCTATTGGACCTATAAAATCCCTTCAAGTAACTCCCCCTCCTCCTCCCTTCTCTCCCCCCCCCCCAGACTAATATTCCTATGACTATTGCTATTCCTCTCTCCACAGACTAAAGCATGTGGACTGTGCTCAGATTCCTCATGTTCACTAGAGTCCTATAGCTTAACTTATTTTCAAGTCCTGCACCTCTCCTGGTCAATCATTTCCACTTTACTTCCAGTGAGTAATGGAAACTTCTCTTTTAAAGTGAAAAATTTCCCTTTAAACATTTTTATATCCCTTCTGTGATATTTCTTCTTCCACTTGGCTTACTTTAATAGACAGAGCCTGTCCAACTGGAATCCATGTTCTGCTTGCACTTTGAGAAATGAGAAATGGAATCCACACTAAAGAATAGGTCACAAAGATCAATTGTGGGAGAATGACATTTTATGCTGCTGTATTATTTAGGCTCAAGTCATCTTAAATCGGTTTCATTTTTTGTGAAAACCCAAGAGATCATCACATAAAAGTATTCCTTGACAGAAAAATCAGACACAATTTGGCCAACATTCTTTAAAAATATTTTCTATTTTCCATTAATATAAGGACTAGTCAGATATATACTGAAAGGTATAATTAAGCAGAATATTCTTTCTCTAAGCTTTTCTCCTTTGCCCTACTATCATGGTTTGATGTGAATTTAAAGCTAATAGTCCACTGCTATCTTACAAACGTGCTATCACTCCTTCTAGAAGGTCTGATGTACTATCGCTCTTAGCCTGATGACTAATGCCTCATAGTTCTGAGTTATACTTCAGGTTCTGTCCGTGAAAAGCAGTGTAAACAATGACACATTTGTCCTTCCCCTTATGTCAAATACTGTGGTTCTATGAAGAGGCAGAGTTCAGGATATGATTCTTATGAAATTCCCATGGTAAGTATTTTATGCAAAGGTATTCCCATCCAAATTGGTTTATTTTGAGCCAGCACGGTAGACAGTAGGGACAAACAGAAGGTCCTATCAGTAGGAGGCTGTCAACACCAGAATTGTTGATGACATAGACTGCACTCAGGATCCACAAAGCTCTCAGCTCAGGCAAGCTGGCTGGAAGCCAGCAGAAGGGCCTGGGTTAGATTCTATCTCATGAAGAATCTTTGAAGCTGAAGCACATTTGAAAATTTGCAAGAAAATTAATTTCCTAAAAGAATTCTTTTTTAAAATAAAGTTCTTATAACTAAGCAATAAACTTTATATGCCCCAGTACAGGGGAATGCCAGGGCCAAGAAGTGGCAGTGAGTGGGAAGGGGAGCAGGACTGGGTGAGGGTATAGGGAACTTTTGGGAGAGCCTTTGAAATGTAAATAAAGAAAATATCTAATTAAAAAAAGAATAGCAGAATAGCTTTTTAACATTCTATTATAGGAGTCAAACTTCGCAGCTCACTTGCTGTCATAAATATGCATGCAGTTTTATTGTATGTATGGTTTTTAGTTGTGGCAAGCAGTAATTTCCTTCTTTATATTTTCTACCCTATTATATTGGTTCAGAAATATGCACTTTTGTGTTCTTATTACAGTATTTTAGATTTTCTTAAGTAATTTTGTTTATTTACATTTATTTAATTTATTATCTTTGGTTTTAGAAATAAACCACTGTGTAGAGTCTAGTTGGGCAGCTGGATTAGGAAGACATTTCATCCCATCTAATTTTATTTTTAAAACAATAGCTTAATGTGTTCTGGTAAACTAACAGAAGTATACACCAGGGATGTGAATATGTCTCAGTTAGTAAAGTACTTCCTGTACTACCATGGGCCCTGAATTGCATCTGAGTACTCATGCCATACCCTTGTGTTGTGGTACACACCTGTAATCCCAGTGCTGGCGAGATGGAGGGAGGAAGATTCCTGAGGCTTGCTCATTGCCATCTTTAGCAGTATCAGTGAAGGTTGGGTTCAAAGAAGACCATGTATCAAAAATAAGGTAGAAAGCAATTAAGGAAGACACCAAGAGAAGAAGGTTGGCCTCTGGCCTCCATGGCTGTCCATGAAGATTCAAGACCATGCTTGTGTGCATATATGTGCACTCACAAGCACGTGCACACACAAACACACACATACACACATGCGAAGCATCAAACAGAATTCATATTCATTCACACCTTCAGTTGTGATCTTGTGACTTAAGTGAGATTATCCCTTTTTTCAGTATAAATTAAGATTTAAGAGTTTTAGAAATTTTAAGTTAATTTCTTAGTTTATGAGATATCAGGCTCCTTTAAGAATTTTCTACACCAATGGGTTTGGGTTGACTTTCCTTTTCAGCCCTTTTCTTCCATTTCCAGCCCCTCACCCATGTTTAATGTACAGAGTTTGGTGGTGGCATGCAGTTTTCCTCTACTCTGTTGTTTTCCACTCCTGTGACATCCTTCAGGGCAAGGATGAATCCGAAAGCCCTCCATTGTGCTGCCAAGCATCACTACTTTATCCTTACTCACTGAAAAGGATAATGGGTGGAATAAAACACCACACCTTCATCTGCCCAAAGTTGGCATAATTGATGAAAGTGTTTTAAGACTGTCCATTCATGCTAATTGGCCCAGGGAGAGAGTGAACCCCATCAACTTCAAAGACTAAGCATGGATGTAAACCTTGGTCAAAATTACTGCCATAGGGAACAAGAAAGAGTCCCATCCAGGGCTGCAATGTCTTCATTGTTGCCTCAGCACTTGCTCCTGAAAGGTGCCAGTATTTCTAGCATCATGTCTAATCCTTTGTCATTGCGAATTTAATTTTCCTGTGCTAATGCTCCTTGCAAGTACTAAGTGGACACCAACCATTCTTGTATAATCTCCTAAATAGAAGCCTCTAACTGCCAGTTAATCTCATTATTCTTAAAAATTCAATTAATTCCAATATGCAATCATCCTTTAGAGTAATTAGTTAATAATTATGTAGCTTACTGCAATGACCTCCCAGAAAACTAATGACCTTGGAGAGGCATTGCATTCTTTTTTTGCCAAAGGCAAATAGCCACTTGAATTAATGATATGTTTCTAAGACCATCTCAGAAAAATATGTCATGACTCTGCATTGTAATTAGAACGGCAGGTTCAATTGCAATGATGAAAAACCACTCCTTGGTGTGAAGCACAACAGGGGGTGGATACTGGAAAACAGGAAGTAGAATCCACTTTCAGCCCCTCATGCATCACCCACCTAATGATAAAAGAGAGAAATGGTAGTGTTGACCCATGTTGATCTACCTCGTGAATTAAATACTTATTAATGCATCATATGTGTCTTTAATATCCTTGTGAAAAATCTCAACAATGCTTTATTTGTGGAATAGTAACTCTCTTCACTTTTCAGAATTCTTATGGAATGAGAAAACATGATTCTTACAGAAAAGAATCACACAAATTGCAGGTATCACTAAGTATTACAAGGTTTTTCGCTCTTTAGTTTTGGATGCAAAGAAATGAGTTAGTTCCAGAAATCTTTGAGTAAGAAAGCAGGGGAAAAAAAAGGGGAGTAGAAGGAAAGGCAGATGCAGGAAAGAAGAGTCAGGACAGTGGGAAGCAAGTTATGCCCCCGCTTTGAAGTGCCTTACACTTATCCTAAGTGTAACCACTTAAAACTACTTTTATTCAAATATCTTGTACTTAACTGCATTTCTTTTTCTTTCTTATTTTTCCTCTTTTAAATGGATAGTTTCTTTATTTACATTTCAAATGTTTCCCCTTTCCAGGACTCCCCTTCAGAAACCCCCTATCCAATCCCCCCTCCCCATGCTTCTATGAGGGTGCTCTCCAACCTACCTTCCCACTCTAGTTTTCTGCCCTGGCATGCCCCTACACAGGGGCATTGAACACTGTCAGGCCCAAGGGTCTCTCCTCCCACTGATGCCAAGGCCATCCTCTACAACATATGCAGCTGAAGCCATGGGTCCCTCCATGTGTACTCTTTGGTTAGTGACCCAGTCCCCTGGGAACTCCCAGGGATGTGGCCAGTTGACACTGTTGCTCCTGCTATGGGACTAAAACCCCATCAGCTCCTTCAGTCCCTTTTCCAACTTCTTATCTGCATTTCTAAATACTATTTTTATGCTGAAATATATAAACGTTGATTTGAGATCTCATTATAAAGGAGAAAATTTGTTCATCCTTCACATTGCTATCATTCAGTACAACCCACACTCTATTCATTTGCTCATTATTTCATCTGTTTCCCAACTTGTAATGTAGTCAGTATTGAGCAATTTTTATTTATTACTGCATAGGCATTGGTCACAAATCAGCAATAGTGTCAATCTAATTGCATTCATTCCTTTTGAGAGCATCTTTTCCACCCATCCCAACTCTTCAATCTTACCTAATTACTTGCAAATAAGATGATTGCTGTCTCTACTTTTTCCTGGATATGTTCTGTTGGTAGTCTGTTGCTCTCTTCCTCTTTGTCTTCACCATTTTCAATCTGTAAACAACCACAAACATCACAACAAACAGTTCCTAAACCTTTCCTCTTACTACTCTCTTGTTGGGAATCCATGCTTTTCTCCTTATTACTAATTTTTCTCATTTCAAATCAACACATTTTCCATTACAACCTTAGAAAGGTTAGGTAGAGGTAGAAAAATTAAATTGAGGCATTGTAGTTTTAGAAATGTTATTGATTCATATAATTGGATATTACTTTGGTTAGGTGTACAATGTTAATATAACTTTTGTACAGAATTCCTTAGTGCTTTGACTTCTCAGAGCAGCTATGGAAATGTTCTGAATGTGTGTGACTCCTTTCTCACTACCATCCAGCTCTCTTCCCCTTAGAAGCACAAAGAAGTTTTTCTACCTAAGGCGATGCACATTGCTATGGAGTTTTCAGGGCTGCTTTAGCTTATTTTCAGGAGGCCGTTTCATTTCCTTTCCTGGGAGAAAATTGCTAAACTTGGTAACATCATCTTATAAGAAGTAACTCCACCCGGTTTGTCAGCTCCCTCTGTCTTAAGCTTTGGAATCCAGGTGATCATCTGTCCCAACTCAGAGTCTCTTTTTCCTCTTCTTTATGACATCTTGCTTGTTAGTTTGACTAACTCTCAATTTTGTATTTGTATTTAAAACTTTCAATTAATTGTTGTTTTCATTTCTTTAATTCACAGTTCTGTTTAAACTGTAACACACACACATACGTGTGTATGCGTGTTTAAATAAAACAATGGTATCATCATGTATGGTTTAAAGAAAGGGTCACTTTCCCTATATTATATATGTGTAAGTTTTTTCTACATCTTTATACATATCTGTTTTCTAGACCCTTGTTTACTTTTGAAGAAATGCATTTATGTGTTTGGTTGTATTTTTAGACAAAGTCTCACAATATAGGACTGACTAACCTAGAAACCACAGAGAACTTCCTACCTGTGTGTCTTGAGTACTGGGATTAACTCAATACAGGACCATGACTGGAATGCTTTGCATTTTGCTGTGTTTTTGTCCATTCTGGTTTAGTACTGTGTTTTCTTTTCTTATGTCAAATAATATTTAAGGTTTATATTTAAAAAATCATAAATATAATTAGTTAATACCATACAGTAAGAAAAAGGATTGTTCTCAAGTACAGTTTTCCCCATTATGACACTGGAGTCTTTCCTCCTCTATCTCTGCCCTTCATCCTGCTGCTGCATATCTGTTTCCCCTTTTTATTAAGTTTCCGCAGAAGCCAAGCAGTGGGGCACATGCCTTTAATCCCAGCACTTAGGAGGTAGTGGTAGGTGAATCTCTGTAACTTTGAGGCCAGCATGGTTTACAGAGAGAAATCTTGTTTTGAAAAACAAACAGACAAACAAACAAACAAACAAAAGGTTTCCTCAGAGTCAAGAATTATTTTCCAATGCACAACGAACAATACACAGCTAAGTATGTATGAATCATAGCATGAAATCTTTTCATTTTAATTATCTTTATAATTATTCTTTTATGGAGATAATCTAATTCATTTTCTCATGAAATTAACGTAGTATTTGTCTTTTAAAAGAAAAAAAGTTATGACCATTATAAGCGCATTTAAAAGGAACTAACAGCCTTTTCAGTTGCTAACTAGAATATTGCTAGAATTTTAACTCTGGCATTCCCTTGAGTTACCTAATACTGTACACGTATTCACAAACTACAAATGGACAAGGAGAACAATGCATTTTGAGATTCTGCCACTGAAATCAGTATCCCAGTGAGGAAGGTTCTGTGGGAACTAAGACTTCTGACTTCAGCCTGCTCAGAATTAACGCCAACACTTTTTGTTTTGCTTCTTTGTGCATAAAAGCAATTACAAGTATGTTTGGTTGTTTGTAGGTGTCATTCAACCGTGCAGTTACTGTTTTGAGTTCTGTGAAACCTTATTTAACTGCCCTATGTAATTAGTTTTACTAATTTAAAGGTGAACCTTGCCCAGGCTGTACTTTCCTTTTTTTAGGGGGAAAAAATAGGGATCTTGCTCATTTCTGATTTGTTAATATCAGAGCATTTGTCTTTATCCTTTGGATAAAACACAACAGAACTACAATCACATCTGTAAACCGAAATCAAAGCCAAACAAGGAGAACGTGGGGGCAGAGAAAGGAGCTCCAGAAAATGTGTGAAAAATCTGTAGCAGAGTTGCAGTTCCTAGAAGTTCCTAGAAAGTCTTAAGTTTCTTATTATTATGATCTGTAAACTTGGGGTGACATTACAGGATCCATTGTCTTTAAGTTATTATTCAGATGACTCAGACAGTGAAGCACGCCCTTGAGTCAAATAGCCTACAGTGAATGAAATGATTTGTATGAGTGTTGCACCTGAGAGCCATGCCTGAATCCTTCACAGCCCATGTACCTGTTCCTCCCTGCTCGAGTTAATGGTATCTTCTTTCTTATCTAACAGAGCAAATAGAGCCTACCATTAAACAAAGTATAAGTATTAGGGTGAAGAAAATGAAAGGAGTACAGGGGTCTCCTCATAAATCACTAGAAGGAGAGTAGGTAAAAAAGAGCAATAAAACAACAAGCTTTAAAATGCATTTATTATGTACATCTATATGACCTCCATGTTGTATGGAGAGAAAACATTATTGCTTGAAAACATTATCACATCTGATTCTGTGTGCTGATACACTATATCCACAGTTCCTAAAGAAAACTGTGTCAAGTAGAACTACTGTCTGTGTGGTACGTGCCACTCACAACACAAAAATTAACTCTGAGATGATTAGATGGATGACATGTTGGATTGCATGTCATCATTTGGACTGTTATAAGCAGAAAAGCATACAGTTCATAATTATGCTCTTGGGCCCATGTGGTTTTTGACCTAGAACAAATTCAGTAAACCGGATTTGTGGGTTATTACAAAATATACTCTATGCATATGTGTGTTTTATTGTTTGTGTACGTGTGTGTACAGAGAGAAGAGATGTATATATGTAACTATAATAATAGGTTTATATTTGGGCAAACATAAGCCTAATATATATGCATAATTATATATATATTAATATAAGAATATATATGATATGTGAACAACTATATAGAGAGCAGTGGTCCATAGAAACATTCATGTAGCAAAGCATATTTCTCTGTCTATCCATATCAATGTTTGTGGTTTTCTCTAGGCTAGAACAAAGATAATGGCAATATGGGTACTGAACACTGACAATATATTTTCTGATTAGCATTTTAAATATATGCTCCATGCTTCACATCCATCAGAGAATCTAAGGGAAGAATTCTTGAGCACACTATTAGCCACATATAACTCTCCCTTTTGAGCACTCTGAGTGTGTGCCTTTAAGACATACTTCTTGGATAGCAATGCCCCACTTCCCAGTCTGAAGGATGGTGTAGAGTTTTTCTTAACCTCTAAAAAGTAATTGAGTTAATCCACCTATCCAGGTGTGAAATTGAAGAGTGCTGTGCTAAGATTATATTGAATATTGTTACATGCTATCTAAGATATACTTGTCTGGACATGTCACTGGACAATGTAAGCTTATATATGAAAGATAAAGGCATGGTTCTTTAGCCTAGTCATTGCTCACACACAATCACCTAACAAAATGGAAAGAATAAATTTTTATGTTCTGTGATATTATCTAGGTCTCTAGAAACTCATCCGATTACTATGAAAAGGAGAAAATCGTGAGAGCATCGTCTATCATTCTTACCTGTCAATTAAACATAAATAAAATTAATTAAACATTAATAAAACAAAAAAACTCCTAAGACAAGACAATAAAATAGTGGAAACTTTCTTTTACACATTGAATTTTTGAGGCATGAATCTTAGCTGAGAAGTGGCCTAGATTGTCAACAGCTCTGGGTCTGATCTCATTGTGACTTAGAGTTCCCTGGAGCCTCCAAAGTTGCCTGGAAGTATTGTATTAATAGTAAACAAACTGTCTTCCAACTTCTGTCCTGCCGTGACATGTTAATAATTATGAAGAACCTCAGCACTGAAGTCTAAGTGCTGTACGGATTTGGTATTCTCACATTATTTCATTAAGTAGACAGAGAAAGCAAGCTGATACCTTCAGAGGGTCAAAGAACTTAAAACAGTAAGGTTTTTGGCTTTTGCAAATCTCACTGCTTTCAACTGAAAGCAAGCCTAGAATACTTGTTTCTTAGCACCAGATACCATACTATTGTTGTGTCCCTGAAGTATCTGACAAAACCACCCATTGGAAATTAGAACTACCCTCCAGCTTTGCCGAACTGGAAAGTGTTATACTCACAGCTTCTCCAAAATAATAATTTAGGCTAGGAAACATTAACAAATAATAATGGTTACAGTCATGTGCAGTTGTCTACTCTTGCTTTTTTTGTATTTTACTTTATCCTCAGATTTTAAAGCTTTATAGAATTTTAGGTCAGAATTCCAAAGAGAGCACCAGCTAACATTATAGATGACAACACTTAGAAGGCAATTTGTTTTCTGTACATAAATTCTTGAAAACAGTTTGATCGCTATTTAAAATGGCTATCGTCTATCTTTTAAGATATGGAATACCTAGAAGTTGTCTGTGACCTTTAGTAAAAATACATCCACAAGAACATTCTCTCTAGTTCACTAATAATTTTTAGAAGAAATATTACCATAGGGTTGCAATATACGTACTTCTGTATCCCTAGGCCAAATCCCTCCAATCACACAAAATAGGCAAATAGAGTTAATTAAAAATGAGTTCAGCCACCGTATCTTGGAGTATACAGGAATTACCCTTAGGAATTAGCTCACATAATTTCTTCCCCCAGCTTCATAGGCAGATCTCATTTAGCATAGCTGACACGTTGCCCTGCAGGCTCCACTCAACTGCCACAGTCTCAAAGGTTGCCATAATTTTAGTAAGCCTATATTTGTATTCTGAAGGCTGCATCATGAAATTGTACAGTATATTGGTCAAAAACGTTCATAATCAACTTGGGCTTTCAGAAGCCAAAATGAATATGCTTGTTTATTCTCAATACCTATGTTGTAGCTATTGAGGAATTTGTTGGATGTGAGTATGACTTTCTGAATTTAAAGAAAATCAGATAGACATGAAATTCCTTAAATTGTTCAGGGGCCTACATTTCTTTTCTGAAAAGAAGTGGAAGGCTTGCCATTTATTGAGTATCCCCAAAGTTATATGCAATGACAAACATTTCCTCACTTGTGAGGGTGTAGGCTGAAGTTAAAGCTTTTATTTAAAGGGAAAAACAGATACATGTCTACTCACTATGATGAATCTTTGAGGGTCTTTCCTTAACTCTTCCCCCAACAATCTCTATTTTATACCTCATTTTGGCTAAAATGAAGTTTTATGAGAGAATTTTTTTTTTACCTGGGCAATGACCATACTCAATAAAAATTTATATTCTTCTTGTTTTAAGTTAAGGCAAAACAATGTTCAATCAAACAGATTCTGTTGCTGTAACCTATAAGAATGTTTGGAGTTATAATAAGATCCTGGCTAAATGTTCTCATTTCAGGGGTAAAGCAATCATAGCAGCTCTGAGCATTTGTTCTGAGTTTCTAAAGATGATCATCACAGACTCTCCAAGGGAAAATGTCTTCATTAAGTTGCCATATAATGGTGGGAAGTGGATAGAACATCCTGAATAGTTGAACACTGGCAATTTCTCCTTGTGGGCTACAGTTCCTGCATTTTTATATAGGTAAAATTATGTGGTGAAATTGTGAACGATCTTTGATGACTTTATGGCTCAAACTGAAGATATACCCTGATGAAACTATTGAAATATTTCCTCTTGGATAAAACTCACATAGAGAAGCATTCCCTGTAATTATTTTATCAACGCTTTAGAATGATAATGATACCGTAAAAAAAGTATCCATTTTTAAATATAACACTTGTTTGTATTGAGATGGAAGCAACTGTATAAACACCATGGTCCAGAAGGTGTCAACCATGCCTGCCATACCAGGCCATCCTACTATGTCTTTGTCCTTTCAGTGAATTCCCACCAGATCATTTACATTACCAGAGATTTAGTCTTTAGTCTAGAAGGCTTAAGTATTTGTCAAGACAAATACAAATTTTATTTTCAAAGACATTAATATGCAATTCAGATGAGTTTGATAGTGACAGCCTCTGGTTGGAAACAGTCAAAATGCCAGCTGGTAAAAAGAAAAGATAAGATTGGTAATGTATGGCTAAGGATTAAAATGGAATACTAGCCACTGGCACTAACATGTTGGTGTCACAAACAAGAATATAAGTGAATTAAAAATGATGAGGGAAAAGTCAAGGCACAAACAAGATATACGGCCCAATTTAGGAAGACAGTAAATGTTGCAGAATGTTTGATAATATTGTGAACCCCAAGACTGTGAACTGGGAAAACCTTGTTGTGTGGTTTCTCAGACCTAGCACATACCCTTCACCCAAGAGCTTTCTGTGAACAAGAAATAGATAAACTCAACAATAGGACAAGAGGTAGAGCCAGAACCCAGTTGACAGAGAGTGACCATAAGAAAAGCCAGGAAAGAGAAAGCAGGGTCTCTGAGTTGAAAGGCATTAAGAAAGCATGGGGGTGTGGTGGGGAGGAGGACAAGGACAAGGAGTAAGAGGAGGAGGAGGAGGAGTTGTTTCCTTCTGGGACATTGGTGGAGTAAGAAGGTTATCTGGGTGCTTTTTCTACCTCTAAAATTTCACCACAGCATCCCCCATTTTCTTTTCTTATTTTTTCCCCTCCTAAATGACCCCAGTTTTTCCTCAGTAAGTACTTCTCCTACTTTCATGTCTCTCGTTTTTGCTCATTAAAGTAGTTAGGGTTACTTGCACCAGCATGTTGCAAGAGTATCTACTTAGTAGTATCTTGACCACTGAGCAATGTCACTCTCCTTCCTCCTGCAACCACATGCTGCTTATAGCTCTGCAGGCATCACTGTGGCCTTCTGAACCTCTCCCCACCATTGATGACAAGGCTGATAAGCCTAATGAAGGACATTTGCAGGTAGCCCAGCTGCTGTGAGTTTAAGAGAGGAACAGAATGTTTACCCAGCACTTCTCATCCTCAGTTCTTCCATCTTTCCATCCCTTCTTCATCAGTCTTCCCAATTAATGTTGGCTAGAGATTGATTTCTCTTCATAGGGTTCAATAGTAAACTGTCATTTATTCTCAGAATTGTGATGAGTTACAACTGTCTACATAAGCCATTATCCACTGCAGACAGAAAGTACCCTGATAGAGGCTGGGAACAGCATTAGGATATGGGTGCAAACAGAAATATTTAGGAAGCATTTTAAACCCAATTCATTTTGCAAAGAAGCAATAGTAGGCTCACCCATGTATATATTGCTTCCAATATAATTAAATTTACTAACATAAATTTAGGTATGTCTTTTCCTTTCTAGAAATGCATATGTCATATATATTTCTCAAGTATGTGAGTATTCATAAATGTTTTGTCTTAAAAATTTATATTTATTTGGGAAGATTCAAAATCATCTATTATTGTATTTATCCATTTCTAGTACACAATGAAGAGTGTTTAAATGTTCATAATGAAAATTTATTTGAATTCCTTAATGAGAACATTTGCTGAGTATCAGGGAACTATAGAGCTCTGATGAGGACAGCACTTTTAATTCTTTTTGTAGTAAGAACTTTCAAAAGCATGGGTGACCTGGCTTAAATGGCTGAGGTTTAATAATTCTAACTTTTGTCCTAGAATGATATTGACTTGTAAAACTTGGCTTGCATAGAATTCAGAGAGTAGCAGAGTGTGAATTTCTCTGAGACATGAGTCTGGTTTCTGGATCAAAGTATGAGTGCAGGGTTGGGATGAGAGGGCAGCTGCAGGTGGGGTGGCACAGAGCTGATGGCCAGAGTTTCAGTGCCACCTGTCAGTTTGATGATCTTGATGACTTTGAAGGATGCTCTTCTGTGCTCTACTTTTCTGATTAACCCACTTACTACCATGCTGTTCACCTGTCTTTCTGGATGAACTGCTGTGTCTTGTCCTATCTTTGATACAGAATCTTAAGCATTCCAGAGGAAACTCTTAATTTAAGCCATCAGTACAACCAGAGGGGAGTGCCTTTGACAACTAAAGTTCTGTTTTATATATATATTACCTTCCAGCACAAAAGCTTGCTGTTTGGAGAAGCACTGAGCATAGTTCAAGGAAAGATCCCCAGCTAAAAATAGATAAACAAGTGAAGTCAGACATGAGAAAATCTTTTCAAATAGTTCATAAGACAGCAGGACACTATTTCATACTTTCTTTAGAAATTGAAGTGTTTGAATGATGAACCCATGCTATTGGTCTGAGACAGAGAAGCTCTTGCCAAGTAAACATTTGTAGATAGCAATGTATCTGTGTTGTAAAAAAAAATAAAGTTTTATAAAAATAATAGAAATTTTCAAACCTTTATATAGCAAATTTAGATAATATTGTTTAATATATAGCTTTGACATCTGTTCTTCACTGAATTCCAAAACATTAAAGCCAGTAAAGTACATGACATGTATTTATAGATAAATGCTTCTCTGAGCAATTCTAAGACTAACAGATTTTAGTTGGGTTAAAAATATGAGTTAAGAAATAATTTATTTGGTTGTATTCCAATATCATTTCTCAAACATATAAATATGCATAATTATTAAATGTTAGTTAATTTATAAATAGTTTTTAAAGTATATTTTTATATATGCATATATATTGAATTCAAGATATACAGATTTTATTTTTTATGGCAATCTTGTTTTCACCGCCTGAAATAGACACCTGATATCCGGATCCGTTTCATATTTTTAGAAATAAGATCTAGTTGTGGTTGGGGACATGGCCAGCTGGGTAAAGTACTTGCCATACAATCATGAGAACCTAAGTTCAGATCACCAGAGCACAAGCAAGGCTGGACATTGCAGAATGTGTCTATAGTTCTAGTGATCCAATGGCAAGAAAGGAGGTCAATATAAGCCAATCCCTAGAAGCTCACCAGCTATCTTGACAGAAGCGGTAATTAAGAGATGTAAAACAGATGCTGTGTCAACAAGATAGAGAGGAACACCAACACTCAAGGTTGTCCTAGGGCTACCACACCTGCGCTATGAGGTTTATCTACCCACATTCTCTGACAAAAGCCTGCATGCCTACCTGCATCATAAGCATACACAAAGTTAACCTAAATTCTTTAGAAAGAGCTTAATTTAATGCCATTATATCTCTAGTTTCATTAAGGTATATATTTATCATTTTATTTTATTTTATTTTATTTTATTTTATTTTATTTTAAGACATGATTACATGTATCCCAAGAGGGCCTTGAATTTGGCAAATAGCTGAACATGAACTTAACTGGCTCACTTCTTTGGCCTTATGTTCTGGGCTTTGCAATTTCAGGCTTTATGTAGTATTGGGGATCAAAACCAAGGCTTTGCTTCCAAATCACAAGCCTGCTAATTGGAGCTGCATCTACAACTGGCCAATACTTTTTCTTATAGTTTAATATCTGAGTTAAGTAGATGTAACAAGGATTGTATATCCTTCACAATATTTATTATTTGTCCACTTAAAAAAGATTTCTGATTAATATATGAACCAAAATAATCTACCTCCTCTCATCTAAATATTATTCTATTCTGATATGAAAGTCAATTTAAAAGACTCATGTTCAATTCAATTTCCCTCTCCATCCTCAAGATTATCTGTGATATCTAATCAGTATGTAGAAAAATTTAGATGTGTTAGAAATGTTTTTTAGCTACATCTAAAATTAGACATTATTTTTTTTCTTCTGCTTGAGAATTAATATAAGGAAAATAAATACCTGAGAATATATTCAATAAACTAAAAACTTATTTACCTTAATATTTTTTAACTTAATGTTTCCAAATGCCTTGAACTTTCCCTTCTATCATAAAAACATTTCAAAATTTTATAGGACAGTGGTGTTCTCTAGAAAGACTATTTGTGCAGTTCTTCCAAGATGTGCATAGCATGAAGACAAAGAAGACCTGTAAACAGCATGCACAGAATCAGAGGTTGATGGGCTGTTGCTATAAATAGATACACACAGGAGCTAGGAAGATGGATCCACTAGTTAAGTAATTTCAGAGCACACATGAAGACTAAAATTTGATCCCCAACACCATGTAAAAAGCCAGGCATGATAATGAGCTTGCCTAGTGTTATGCTCTGGAAAAAAGCACCATAGGATCTCTGTGTGGTTGCAGGAAATACAAATTAAATAAATAAATAAATACATAAATAAACAAAATAAAATAAAATAAAACCGTCATGTTCCCATGTTTGTGCCTGCAACTCTCAGCCCTTGGTGGTCTGGCTGCCATGCACTGGTGGATAATCAATGGCCAATCTGTCCCTATCTCATGGAGACTCTGACTCAGAACTCCACAATCTCTCTACCTAGGCTTTATAGGTTCCCACTGGAGTGTTACCATGCCAACCCCATGCTTCATATCCTCCATGGCCTTTGTGGTGCACATCAGGCAAACTCATTCTTTGCTGCCATACCTTTTCCTCTTGAATCCAGATGAGCTGCAGCGTGACACATACTTATTTCAGAAAAAATGGTAACTTAATTGCTGGGTGTAACAACTAAAACCTAATCTTGCAAACCTTATTAAAATCTGATTTCTCCAGTGGCAAAGCCATGATACCGGGAAACTCTAGCAGCTATGTGCTACTACCTAATTTTCTTGCTTCTTTTCTTCCTTTGTACAACCCATAAGTCCCGCCTACTTGCCCAGTGATTGGTTCCTTTATTCATTAGGGGATTGGTTCACAAGAAACCACCTGAATAAGTGACTCATTCCTCATTCCAGACAACCCAGGAAGCAGAATTAACATAAAAATACAAGCAGCATAGAGCCATCCACAAAGTCTGTGGTCATCCAGTCTAGCTGAATATAATTTTCCAAGTTTGGGAAATTATAAGAATCTTGAATTTCGACAAAGTGCAGTTCATAGGCGGTGCATGCTGACTTCATTTCAGATGGGAGGCATTCTTGTGAAATGAACAATGAATTAAACAAAGGTATTCATATTGCATTAAAATGATGAATGCTAGCATTAATTTTAATAGGATATTTATGAGTTTATAACTACTTCTAGACTATGTTAGTGCTAAGCACAGAGGACTCTCTCTCCTTGTATGTTTTGTTATTTTAAAGGAGGTATAAATTTAATTATGATGATTATTCAAACTATTTATTTTCACTTCAGGGAAATCACTTTTATCTTAATGACCTATATCCTTCCTGTCTTATCTTATATTGGGTTAATTAAAGTTAGAATGATGTTTTAAGTATTTCATAATGAAATAAATTCATTAAAAGTACAATATTCAGTTATTGACTCAACCATTACATAATTTTCTTAATTATTTATTATAAATTACTTGGGAAAATGAATTACTTGCTCTTAGAATTTTATTTTAAGTCTAGTAATTCTTTTACATATATGTTACATGGCTCAAGTCATTTTTTTCCCCATTCATTACTCATTTACCCAAATAGTTTTTCTCTAGGGATTTGATAGGATAGTCATTTACTTTTGTCTGCAACTGTATTCCTATTTCCTGGCATGTGGTAGCAATTCAGAACTATTTTTTGAATGAAGGAATGGTTTTGAACAATAAAAAGACTCCAAGAAAAGTCATCACCTGATTGTCCTAATCCTCAGTTGTTCAGAGACGAAAGACATTTGGACCATTGAATAAAATGTATATATCAGAGATGACTATAGAGGTTGTAGGATCACTTTCAGAAGCATACAACACAGTGTAGAAGAAAGAGGAACTTGAATTGTCCTCTTTGTAAGAAGCAAAGTCTATTTTCCAAATAACCTCAGATCAATACATTTCCATTAGAGGAAATAATAAGTGCAGAAACCGTTGAGTTGTTTGTAGTCTCTGATATATATATATATATATAAAGATGCTTGGAACATTCATGCAAACTGAAATCACAGTGTACACATATATAGATTTTTCTTTCAAATACCCATGACTAGCATCACCTGTTTTCATAAAACTACAAAAAAAATTGCCAAGCAGTTGTTCAGTGTGGTTTTTCCATTTTGTAGGTGCTGGGGATCTGGGCTTAGGGTTTCATATGCTCAAGGCAAGAACTTTACCCAATGAGCCATTGCCTTAGCCCATACCCTCAACTTCTATGATATGAAATTTTTGTGTATTTATTTTTCCTTCTGTACCTTTGATAATTAACATTTCAAACATTTGATATATGTTTTTGTTACTGTTCTATGGCCATGAAGAGACACTGTGATCAAAGTAAATTATAGAAAGAAGCATTTAATTGGAGCCTTCCTTAAACTTTTAGAGCAGTGGTTCCCAAGCTTTCTAATACTGACCCTTTAATACAGTTCCTCCTATATCATGGTCACCAAAATCCATGAAATTATTATGTGATACTTGTATCTGTAGCTACTGATCTCTTTTCTATGTTTTCCATCTCCAGGGATACCTCCATGTGTGATTCCCTTATTGTTTCTATTTCCAAATTTAGGTCTTGGACCATTTTACTCAATTCCTTCAACCATTTGGTTGTATTTTTCTGTATTTCTTTAAGGGATTTACATGTTTACTATTTAACGGCTTCTACCTTTTTTGCCTGTGTTTTCCTGTATTCCTTTAAGGGAGTTATTTATATGCTCTTTAAAGACCACTATCATCATCATGAAATGGGATTTTTAGGTCAGAATCTTACACTTCAGGTATGGTAGGGTATCTAGGGCTTACTGTTAGTAGAACTGGGTTCTGATGGTGACAAATTTCCTGGCTTCTGTTGATTATGTTCTTGTGCTTGCCTTTTGTAATCTGGTTATCTCTGTAGTCAACTGGCCTGAATTTCTCAGATTGGAGCAGAGAGCTCCTAGGAGGCAGGTAAAGCTGAGTGAGCCCAGGTAGAGCAGGCCTCCTGGGATGCAAGAAGTGCTTTCTCTGTTTAGGGTAGGTCTTCTGTTTCCCTGGTTAGAGCAGGCCTCCTGTGTCCCTGTGTCCTTGTGTCCCAGATTAGGGCACAACTCCTGAGAGATAGGCTGACTTTGGGATCCAGGGGCAGGCATGTCAACCTGTGTTCCTGGGTGATAGGTAGGCTGTGGAGAACAGGAAGCAAGTGGGTGGTAGTGATGTGTGGTGGTAGGCTTGCTGATCTGCCATAGGTTCAGGTGGAAGTGCAGACCAGAAGTGGGGTGAGATCATTTTACAGGAAAAACAGCCACATACCAGTCTAGCCTTATATTTTTCAAAACCTAGTTTAATAAGGGAACTTAAATGATTTACCCTTCCTTCTAGCTCACAATCCACCAAAGGTAGTAGACAGGAAAGGTCATTAGGACAAAGGGGATGTGGACTGGTTTAGAAATAGTTCTTTGGGGGTGATCCAAGTCTTTTTTGACAGATTAGCAGCAGTAGCTTGAACCACTTGCAAACACTGTTCCCAAAACAGCAATGAGCAATGGCAGTTTGATCCGGAAGAAACAGAGAGGCTCTGCCAATCAGTTCCAAGTCCACAGTGGAACTGGCAAGAACCTGCCAGAGCATCACCGGAAGTTCTTTGTTGTATTTCTCTCTACAAAGTCAGAACAAAGGAAGATTAGCAAAGAAGCCAAGGGAAACCAATGCTGCATAGTGTTCTCCACTGTCTGTTGGGTTTTATTTGTGCCCTTTCCAAACATCATGTGTTCACTCAAGTGTCTACTCTAGCAAAATAGCACATACCCTTTTCCCACACAGCTTCCAGGAAAATACCATGTCTTGGTTCTCTGCAAGCATGTTCCCATATGTCTGCTTTAGCAAAAACATTATTATAATAACATTATTATGTAAATATTTTTCATAAGTGTTTCCAGAAGAACATCACATGACACAACTGAATCTTCAAACAAACCAGAAATTTGCATTTCATACTAGATTTACTTGATGTGTGAACTTTATAAAATATTTTAAAATGAATACTAGTCTATTGGGGTAGCCCTCTCAGTGGGCAGAGTGGTTTCTTGGCAAACCTGATGACCTGAATTGCATGTCTGAAAACTACATGGTAGAAAGGAAAAGTTAATTTTGAATGTGGTCCTCTGCCCCCCATATATGATTTGGCACATGTATTCACACACACACACACACACACACACATACACATAGGGAGAGAGAGGGAAAGACAGAAAGAGAGGGGAGAGAGAGGGAAAGAGAGAAACACAAATAAATATTTTGAACCAAATAACATTCAATTTCAAATTCTGCTAAAATTCTCAGAGGAGCAATTTTCATTACCTTATACTGTTATAACAAAATATTTAACAATAAATGAATGAAGGGCTTTTTCTCTCACAATTTGAGACGGTCCATTATGGTGGCAGCAGAGTCAGGCAGTCAGTTGCTCTGTTTCCTGTCTGGAAACAAAAATCAATGAATGCTGGTGATGAACTCATGTTCTCCTTTTTATTTATTCCAAGCCCCAAACTCATGTGATGGTTCTGACCATGGCCAGGGCATGTCTTTCTACATCAATTAAGCAAATCTAGACAATCCATCACAGATATGGCCTGTGGTTTATTTCCAAGGCAATTCTAAATCCCATCACTTTGACAATCGCCATTAACCACCATGAAAGATTGCTTGCAAATTCATTTTCCGAGGCCACCAGCAGGCTGCTCCCAGAGTTAACAAGGACACCATGGATATTATTATCCACTGTGCTACTTCATGGGCTTCTAATTTACTAGGTATTGGAACCTTACACCTAATGTCCAAGATAGATAAAGAGAGAGAAATTATGGAAAGAAAGAGGATGAAAGCATTGATTTGGTAGACAAGGAGTGAAGGGGGAAGAACGAAATAGGAAGAAAATGGAGAGGTTAAAGAGATAGGGATAATGAGAAGCAGAGACAGAGGGAGAGGCAGGTAGTGTCAAAAAAGAGGAAAGAAAAGAGAGAAAGAGGCAAAGGCTGGAAGAAAGCAAAAGAGAGGGAAAGAAGGCAAGCATAAAGGAGGTTAAACTTTGTTTAGCCAGAACAGGAGTACAGTAGGCATAGGAGCCTACTAAGGATTAGTTCCAGTAGCATGTAGAGGAGGGAAATGATGGGAGCAAGTTCATCTGTATGTGCATGGTAGTCTCCTTCTTTGAAAAATATTTCTAGTTTAGTTCTGTGGGGTTCTGAAGACATCCTCCTGGCATGAAGCTTTCCAAAGGAAAGATTTTCTTCCCTCTCATGAAATGATTGTCTGCATAGTTAATTTATCCTGGGGTTTGAGAGAAGCTAGGTAGAAAAAAAACTGTCAGGGAAAATGGATTAGAAGGACAAAATGGAGTTAGTTAGGAAACTGATTATTTCTTCAAGGTGTGCATGAACATTTTGGAAAGATTCCCAGGTATACTACTATAAAGAAAGTCTTAAGTTAGCATTCCTTGTGGACATAGTGCTTTAATCTTCAGGCACATACTAGATAACTGACCTAAACAATGCACAGAGAAGCTCATTCATGTGATTCCACAGAATCTACCTAGAAGAAGCTTTAATCATGTGTGGGTTAGTTAGTGTGATTCTGCTGAGCACATATTGCTTTAATGTGCTGTTAAATGATTTATCTCAGATTTGCCATATTCAGTCAGTAGTCAATATATGAAGACTGCAATATATTTAAATACAGTGGTCCTGTTTTATGAACTGTGGAGAGTTAAGAAGAGTCTGGTGTTTGCCCTTAATTTTCCAGATAACAACTAAAGTTTCATTGACTTGAAAGCTATTCCACATCCCTCTCTCAGAGACAAGCCTTGTAATGCACCATTATAACAGCTAGGGTGGAAGTGATTTCTTATACCAGGTTTTAATGCCCAGTATCTTCAAAAAGATATAAAATAAGATAGGTCTTAATTTTAGGAGAATCAATTTACTATTATTATTTTCCCTTTTCTTTTTTTCTTTTTTTTTTCTTATTTTTTATTAGGTATTTTCTTCATTTACATTTCCAATGCTATCCCAAATGTCCCCCTTGCCCTCCCCCTCAACTCCCCTACTTGCCTGCTCCCACTTCGTGGCCCTGGCATTCCCCTGTATTGAGGCATATAAAGTTTGCACGACCAATGGGCCTCTCTTTCCACTGATGGCCAATGAGGACATCTTCTGATACATATGCAGCTAGAGACATGACCTCCAGGGGTACTGGTTAGTTCAAATTGTTGTTCCACCTATAGGGTTGCAGATCCCTTTAGCTCCATGGATACTTTCTCTAGCTCCTCCATTGGGGGCCCTGTGATCTATCCAATAGCTAACTGTGAGCATCCACTTCTGTGTTTGCTAGGCCCTGGCATAGCCGCACAAGAGACAGCTATATCAGGTTCCTTTCAGCACAATCTTGCTAGTGTATGCAATGGTGTGAGCGTTTGGAGGCTGATTATAGGATGAATCCCCGGGTATGGCAGTCTCTAGATGGTCCATCCTTTCACCTCAGCTCCAAACTTTGTCTCTGTAACTCCTTCCATGGGTGTTTTGTTCCCAATTCTAAGAAGGGGCAAAGTGTATCTTATATCTTGGGTATTCTAAGTTTTGAGCTAATATCCACTTATCAGTTTATTATTATATTGTGTGATTTCTTTTGTGATTGGTTTACCTCACTCAAGATGATGCCCTCCAGGTCCATCCATTTACCTAGGAATTTCATAAATTCATTCTTTTTAATAGCTAAGTAGTACTCTATTGTGTAGATGTACAACATTTTCTATATCCATTCCTCTGCTGAGGGGCATCTGGGTTCTTTCCAGCTTCTGGCTATTATAAATAAGACTGCTATGAACATAGTGGAGAATGTGTCCTTCTTACCGGTTGCAACTTCTTCTGCATATATGCCCAGGAGAGGTGTTGCGGGATCCTCCAGTAGTACTATGTCCAGTTTTCTGAGGAACCACCAGACTAATTTCCAGAGTTGTTGTACAAGCTTGCAATCCCACCAACAATGGAGGAGTGTTCCTCTTTCTCCACATCCTCGCCAGCATCTGCTGTCACCTGAAGTTTTGATCTTAACTATTCTGACTGGTGTGAGGTGGAATCTCAGGGTTATTTTGATTTGCATTTCCCTGATGATTAAGGATGCTGGACATTTTTTCAGGTGCTTCTCAGCCATTCAGTATTCTTCAGGTGAGAATTATTTCTTAAGCTCTCAGCCCCATTTTTAAAAGGGGTTATTTGATTTTCTGGAGTCCACTTTCTTGAGTTTTTTATATATATTGGATATTAGTCCCCTATCTGATTTGGGATAGGTAAAAATCCTTTCCCAATCTGTTGGTGGCCTTTTTGTCTTATTGACAGTGTCTTTTGCCTTACAGAAGCTTTACAATTTTATGAGGTCCCATTTGTCGATTCTCGATCTTAGAGCACAAGCCATTGCTGTTCTATTCAGGAATTTTTCCCGTGCCCATATCTTCGAGGCTTTACCCCATTTTCTCCTCTATAATTTTCATTGTCTGTGGTTTTGTGTGGAGCTCCTTGATCCACTTAGATTTGACCTTAGTACAAGGAGATAGGAGTGGACCAATTCTCATTCTTCTACATGGTAACTGCCAGTTGTGCCAGCACCATTTGTTGAATATGCTGTCTTTTTCCCACTGGATGGTTTTAGCTCCCTTTTCAAAGATCACGTGATTATAGGTGTGCAGGTTCATTTCTGGGTCTACAATTCTTATTCCATTGGTCTATTTGTCTGTCGCTATACCAGTACCATGTAGTTTTTATCACAATTGCTCTGTAGTACAGCTTTAGGTCAGGCATGGTGATTCCACCAGAGGTTCTTTTATCCTTGAGAAGAGTTTTTGCTATCCTAGGTTTTTTGTTATTCCAGATGAATTTGCAGATTGCTCTTTCTAATTCGTTGAAGAATTGAGTTGAAATTTGATGGGGATTGAATTGAATCTGTAGATTACTTCTGACAAGATAGCCATTTTTACAATGTTAATCCTGCCAATTCATGAGCATGAGAGATCTTTCCATCTTCTGAGATCTTCTTTAATTTCTTTCTTCAGAGACTTGAAGTTCTTATCATATAGATCTTTCACTTCCTTAGTTAGAGTCACGCCAAGGTATTTTATATTATTTAGAAGGTATTTTAGATTATTGAGAAGGGTGTTGTTTCTATAAATTCTTTCTCAGCCTGTTTATCCTTTGTGTAGAGAAAAGCCACTGACTTGTTTAAATTAATTTTATATCCAGTTACTTCATTGAAGCTGTTTATCAGGTTTAGGAGTTTTCTGGTGGAATTTTTAGGATCCCTTATATATACTATCTTATCAGATGCAAAAAGTGATATTTTGACTTCTTCCTGTCAAATTTGTATCCCCTTGATCTCCTTTTGTTGTCGAATTGCTCTGGCTAGGACTTCAAGTACACTGTTGAATAGGTAGGGAAAAAGTGAGCAGCCTTTTCTAGTCCCTGATATTAGTGGGATTGCTTCCAGCTTCTCACAATTTACTTTGATGTTGGCTACTGGTTTGATGTAGATTGCTTTTATCATGTTTAGGTATGGGCCTTGAATTCCTGATCTTTCCAAGACTTTTATCATGAATGGGTGTTGGATTTTGTCAAATGCTTTCTCTGCATCTAACAAGATGATCATGTGGTTTTTGTCTTTGAGTTTGTTTATATAGTGGATTACTTTGATATTAAACCATCCCTGCATCCCTGGAATGAAACATACTTGGTCAGGATGGATGATTCTTTTGATGTGTTCTTGGATTCGGTTAGCTAGAATGTTTTTGAGTATTTTTGCATCGATATTCATAAGGGAAATTGGTCTGAATTTCTCTATCTTTGTTGGGTCTTTCTGTGGTTTAGGTATCAGAATAATTGTTGCTTCATAGAATGAATTGGGTAGAGTACCTTCTGTTTCTATTTTGTGGAATAGTTTGTGAAGAACTGGGATTAGTTCTTCTTTGAAGGTCTGATAGAACTCTGCAATAAACCCAACTGGTCCTGGGCTTTTTTTGGTTGGGAGACTATTAATGACTGCTTCTATTTCTTTAGGGAATATAGGACTGTTTAGATCATTAACCTGATCCTGATTTAACTTTGGTACCTGGTAACTGTCTAGAAACTTTTCCATTTCATCCAGGTTTTCCAGTTTTGTTGAGTATAGCCTTTTGTAGAAGGATCTGATGGTGTTTTGGATTTCTTCAGGATCTGTTGTTATGTCTCCCTTTTTATTTCTGATTTTGTTAATTAGGATACTGTCCCTGTGCCCTCTAGTAAGTCTGGCTAAGGGTTTACATATCTTGTTGATTTTCTCAAAGAACCATCTCCGTGTTTGGTAGATTCTTTGAATAGTTCTTTTTTCCTCTTGGTTGATTTCGCCCTTGCGTTTGATTATTTCCTGCTGTCTACTCCTCTTGCGTGAATTTGGTTCCTTTTGTTCTAGAGCTTTTAGGTGTGTTGTCAAGCTGCTAGTGTGTGCTCCCTCTAGTTTCTTTTTGGAGGCACTCAGAGCTATGAGTTTTCCTTGTAGAAATGCTTTCCTTGTGTCCCCTAAGTTTGGGTATGTTGTGGCTTCATTTTCATTACACTCTAAAAAGTCTTTAATCTCTTTCTTTAGTCCTTCCTTGACCAAGGTATCATTGAGAAGAGTGTTGTTCAGTTTCCACGTGAATGTTGGCTTTCCATTATTTATGTTGTTATTGAAGATCAGCCTTAGTCCATGGTGATCTGATAGGATGCATGGGACAATTTCAATATTTTTGTATCTGTTGAGGCCTGTTTTGTGATTAATTATATGGTCAATTTTGGAGAAGGTACCACGAGGTGCTGAGAAGAAGGTATATCCTTTTGTTTTAGGATAAAATATTCTGTAGATATGTTAAATCATTTGTTTCATAAATTCTGTTAGTTTCACTGTGTCCCTGTTTAGTTTCTGTTCCCATGAACTGTCCATTGATGAAAGTGGTGTGTTGAAGTCTACCACTATTATTGTGTGAGATTGCAATGTGTGCTTTGAGCTTTACTAAAGTTCCTTTAATGAATGTGGTTGCCCTTGCATTTGGAGCATAGATATTCAGAATTGAGAGTTCCTCTTGGAAGATTTTACCTTTGATGAGTATGAAGTGCCCCTCCTTGTCTTTTTTGATAACTTTGGGTTGAAAGTTGATTTTTTTAGATATTAGAATGGCTACTCTAGCTTGTTTCTTCAGATCATTTGCTTGGAAAATTGTTTTCCAGCCTTTCATTCTGAGGTAGTGTCTGTCTTTTTCCCTGAGACAGGTTTCCTGTAAGCAGCAAAATGTTGGGTCCTGTTTGTGTAGCCAGTCTGTTAGTCTATGTCTTTTTATTCAGGAATTGAGTCCATTGATATTAAGAGATATTAAGGAAAAATAATTGTTGCTTCCTATTATTTTTGTTGTTAGAGTTGGCATTCTGTTCTTGTGGCTGTCTTCTTTTAGGTTTGATGAAGGATTACTTTCTTTCTTTTTCTAGGACGTGTTTTCTGTCCTTGTATTTTGTTTTTTCTGTTATTATCCTTTGAAGGGCTGGATTCGTGGAAAGATAATGTGTGGATTTGTTTTTGTCATGGAATACTTTGGTTTCTCCATCTATGGTAATTGAAGGTTTGGCTTGGTATAGTAGCCTGTGCTGGCATTTGTATTCTCTTAGTGTCTGTATAACATTTGTCCAGGATCTTCTGGCTTTCATACTCTCTGGTGAAAAGTCTGGTGTAATTCTGATAGGCCTGCCTTTATATATTACTTGACCTTTTTCCCCGTACTGCTTTTAATATTCTATCTTTATTTAGTGCATTTGATGTTCTGATTATTATGTTTCGGGAGGAATTTCTTTTCTGGTCCAGTCTATGTGGAGTTCTGTAGGCTTCTTGTATGTTCATGGGCATCTCATTCTTTGGGTTTGGGAAGTTTTCTTCTATAATTTTGTTGAAGATATTTGCTGGCCCTTTAAGTTGAAAATCTTCATTCTCAACTACTCCTATTATCTGTAGGTTTGGTCTTCTCATTGTGTCCTGGATTTCCTGGATGTTTTGAGTTAGGATCTTTTTCCATTTTGCATTTTCTTTAATTGTTATGCCGATGTTCTCTATGGAATTTTCTGCACCTGAGATTCTCTCTTCCATCTCTTGCATTCTGTTGCTGATGCTAGCATCTATGTTTCCAGATTTCTTTCCTAGTGTTTCTATATCCAGCATTGCCTCACTTTGGGTTTTCTTTATTGTGTCTACTTCCTTTTTTAGGTCTATTATTACTTTGTTCATTTCCATCACCTGTTTGAATGTGTTTTCCTGTTTTTCTTTAAGGACTTGTAACTCTTTAGCAGTGTTCTCTTGTATTTCTTTAACTGAGTTATTAAAGTCCTTCTTGATGTCCTCTATCATCATCATGAGATATGTTTTTAAATCTGGGTCTAGCTTTTCAGGTGAGTTGGGGTGCACAGGACTGGGTGAGGTGGGAATACTGGGTTCTGATGATTGTGAGTGGTCTTGGTTTCTGTTAGTAAGATTTTTAAGTTTGCCTTGTACCATCTGGTAATTTCTGGAGTTAGTTGTTATAGTTGTCTGTGGTTAGAGCTTATTCCTCTTGTGAGTCTGTTAGCCTCTACCAGCAGACCTGGGAGACTAGTTCTCTCCTGCGTTTCAGTGGTTAGAGCACTCTCTGCAGGCAATATCTCCTCTTGCAGGGAAGGTGCACATATATCTGGCCTTTGGACCTGCCTCCTGGCAGAAGATGAAGGCCCAAAACAGGGCCATTCCCAGAAGCTGTTAGCTTCTGTAGTCCACACTCTCACCTGCACAGACTAGTCTTGGTGGGATCCAGGAACCAAGATGGCTCTCCAGGGTACTCTCCAAAGCTCCCTCCCTCACCCCACCCCGGGTAGGGCAGACACCTCTCCTCTGGCAGGGAAGGTGCCCAGATATCTGGAGCCTAAAATGGCGTCTGCCTCAGGAGGTCTGTGACTTCTGCCTGTCCCAGAAGCAGTTAGCTTCTGTAGTCCACACTCTCTCACCTGCGCATACTAATCTCCGCCGGAAATGTCCCATTATTATTATTATTTTTAAATAAAGCCCGGCATTTGGTTGTTTCCTGCCTCAAGTTTTATGTTGCCAAATGAATGACGCACACAGAGACTTTATATTTAATATGATTTAAGCAGCCTAATAGCTGAGCAACTGCCTAGTTTCCATGCTGCTAGAATCTATATCCTATCCATAAGTCTGAGGTACCCCTTAACTAATTTCTATGTTCCTGTTGCAATGCTGCACTCTCCCTGCCCCTTTACATGGTGGCTCTGCTTTTCCATCCTTCACTCTTCTCCATTGTGGCATGTTTCCTTCTCCTCTCCTCAAGATCCCAAGTCAGGAATCATAAGTCCCACCTCTGTGTCTCCTCTCTAGCTATTGGCTGTTGGCATCTTTACCAATCAGAATTAACTGTTGAGAGATTCCCAGAAGTTACATACAAACACTCTTGTGTAAACTAATTAGGGGAACCCCATTAACATTAGAATATAAGCAGCTACATTACCAACATAGTCAACACATCTTATTCCCAAAATAACCAGAGGTAGCATTTCTGTCCTCTATGACTGTCAACCATATATGCATTCTTGAAAATATTCTTAAAAACAAAAGTAACTGGTGCAAGGGAAGAGAAGAGAAAAAGAGACAGAAGAAAGAGAGAAAAATAGAGAGGGGGAAGGATGAGATATTGAGAGAGAGAATACTTTGCATATAGTAAATTATCAATGACAATTTTTTGATTTATGTGATTTGCTATGCTGATGAAGATGTCCTAATTTGTCTATACTGTGAATTTATAAAATTTTAACAGGCTCTGCACCTAAGTCAAACATTTCACATTTTACTAATAATCATAGTTTGCACATGTTTTCTTTCTCTGAGTCTGGCCAAGTAAAATATAGTTATTCTCAGAAAGTAATATGTAACAGACATGACACTCTCCTTAATATGCCTTGCCTATTTAAATCAGTACTGCCACCGCAAATGAATTAATTTTTATACAGTTGTATCAACCAGGGAACAATCTCCATTCTGTGATAAATATAACGGTTTGCATTAATGTAAATATAAATATTATATTTCAGTAGTAGTTTCAGTGGAGTTGCTCAAAGCACAAGGCAGCAATTCAGTCTGGCCTAAGTGCCTCCACACTGATTTATAAAGTGATAGTTACTATCGTGTTGAAAGATTGTTTTCTAATTGCCTATACTAAGTCAACTGACTTTTTGTAACTGAAGTTTAGGAAATTAAAGTGGTACTTTGTATTTTTCATGTAGCTCATGGAGTATCTTCAAACCTTGCTACCTGCCTCTCATACACTTTCATTACAGTTGACCCTTTCATTATGATAATATTTTAAACATCTGTTTGTTTAGCTGACTCTAAGCTTGTTCATGTTTATGTTCAGGTAAATATAGTCAACTTTTAGGTGAGATATTTAGGAAAACTAAAATCATTCTCTTGCTTCAGTTTTCATGTATTTATCATTCAAATATTTATCATTTGTATTATTATTACAACAATAAGCAAGAAATAGGAAGGGCAGGGGGTGTGAAAAGGATGGAGACGGATGGGAATTTGGAATGATAGAATAAACGATGGAGGATAGAAAGCAAAATCTGCTTATCAGGTCCTAGACTTGCTTTGACTTTTGTGAACACTAATAATAACTTCATCATAATTTCCTTAAGCTATTTTTCTTTTCAAAATTCAATTTTTTATTTTCCTATTATATTCAGTATCTATTGTAACTCTTTTCTCCATGGAATCATTTCCTAAGTAAGGAACAGGCTTAAATTTGAAGAAATCTCTCCATCTAAATATAATTTATTTACACTTATAAATAAAATATAATATAGTAAATCACAGGTACATGAAACTATGTTTTTACAATATCTCTCTGGGTGATAAGTACAGAACAAAATTACATATTGAAACTTTTCTTACACCCCTATACCTTGAATTAATAATTACTATGCTCTGAGTGTATATGAGGCATCTAAATGGGACAATCTGAAAACATGTCTTATGATGTCTAGAACAAGAGAAGGATGATCATTTTTCATACTCTCAGTGTTGTATTGGGAGCCTATACCTGACTGATTGAATAAGATGAAGAAACAACTGGCATCTAAATGATGAAGTAGACATTAAATTGTCTTTGTTTGACGATGAGATGAGTGTATGTTTATTTATACACCCACAAATTCTACTGATAAATAGTTAAATCTATCCGTATGTCCTGTAAATTTTCAGGGTGTAAATTCAGTCTACTAAATACAATATTTTATATATCAATAATAAATGCACTGAACAATGAGCATGGACAGCAATCCTATCTAGAGTAGCTGTAAGAACAGACATTTACAGATATATTTAATCAAGGATGTGAAAGATCTATTCACTGAAGTTTGTAGGATGTTTTCAATTGCATACCTTATAGTTCTGAGGTTATTGTGGAATGATAGATGTTTCAGTGTGCGAAGAAATGATGTCAGGGCTTTGCATCTGAGCTTCAAGCATGCATTGTTTACTTTCTTTTATTACCTTTTATTGAAAGGCACAGTCCAAGCAATTATTCCAGGTTGGCCTCAAATTTGCTAAGTAGCCTAAGGTGACTGAAACATAGCTCCTTCTGCTGGATCTCGCCTGCTGTAATGATCAGTCTACCTCAATCACCAGCCTCTTCAATCTAATTTTTGTAAGAAGCAGGTTTTGCATTATAAGGATTTTATTGTTGATACTGTTGTTTGGTGTTTTTTTTGCTGTTTATTTTAAATAATTTTTCTTCTCTTGGGTCAGTATTTAATGCCACTAACAAAGACAGCTGCTTGAGATGAACCCTGGATCCAAATCTGCTCTGCAGTTGTGCATTTTTCTAATTCCCAGCCTTTAACATTTCAACCTACACTAACACATGCTAAAAGTGCATCCTCAAAGTAAAATAAATGTGACTCACTTAGTTTTCTTGCAGTCCCTTGTGAAAATAAAGGATAATCCATTTCTATGTTCTTCTCACTCTCATAATTGTCCATGACCCCTTCCACACAGGAAAGTTTAATTCAAGCCTTTAAAAGAAGTCCAGCTGAATTCTTTAGATGAAAGTTTGACCTTTGATTATATTAATTAGATAGGATTGCAGATCACTGTTTATTATATCAAACTTGAAAAGGCAAAGGAGGAGAGATTGAGAAAGAAGGAAGGAGGACAGAAAGAAGGAGTGGGAAGAAAAGCCATTAAGCATGAAAATACGGGGCCAGAGGACAAGGTTTAATCCATTTTAAAATCCAAATATCTCTCTGCCAAGTGTGATGTTTATCTTAATTAGAGAATTTTTAAATGGAATTCTTATGAATTCCATTTAAATGAATTTTTATCCATTTAAATGGATAAATTTAACCCAATAATATCTTAACATTAGTGTTAAAATATGCAGCCTGATAAAATTCCAACTACACCACATATTTAATTCTAGCAATTTATAATTTTATACTGTCTGTACTATGCTTAAAATGTTGCTTACTCTAATTAGCTTATGGTCAACAGGATCTTTAATTAGAACATTGGTAATCTGTCCCCTGAAGCAATTCATGGAGTGTGTTTATGGTTCCAGGATGGTTATCCTAATGAACACAATGATTAAAAAGTACCATTAAGTAGAAATGAAATAAAATACCCTTCAGGGCTACAGAATTTTTTTTTATATAAAAGAGCAATTTGTGCTCAGAATTCAGTTTTAAAACTATCTGCAAATTTTAAGAGTGTATCTTTAGAATTATGCCAAGAGTACATGTTATAAGATGACTATATTCTGAAAGTGATGGAAGCTAGATTCAAAAGAACACTGGGTTAGCTTTTTAAAATAGCTAATTCATTGAAGCAGTTCTAATGGTAGCTTCCAATTGCTAAAACTGATTAAAGGTCATATGCACAGTGAAGAAATTTTGTGGAGAAAAAGCTATGGCTGTGTGTGCTAGGATAATGTGGGGCCCCAGGGGGAAAATCCATCCACACTCATACATCAAAATAGGTAATGGTTACTTGCAGTTTAGTGATTCTAGTTCGATGGTTGTATTTCAGTACAGAGCAGAATTTACTGAAGTTTTTAAATCATTTTCTTCATAATTATATTACACATAATTTTGTATATTTCATGGCGTCTCATTCCTTGTTGCCTGAACTCTATGAAACAAGAACAAAATATATATCAATGTCTATTATTACTAAGTATTATATTGTGCCAAAATCCATTTCAATTAGTAGAATATACATTTGAAATTCTATTCACTTTTCATTACTAACATTTGGTAAACTCTCTCCTGCTGTCTTCCTTATTATTTATATTTATTTTAAAAAACAGACTTTGTCTTGACTTAACTTGTTTTATATTAAGCAACTAAATTTGGTGAGTTTCCAAAATCCTATTCAACAAAGTAGTATCTCTATATTTATTAATATATTGAAATTCAAATTTATTGCTGAATTTGAAGGTTGCCAGAGGCCAAATTTATCAAGCTAAATGAAGATAGTAAATTAAAAGAATTAATCATTGATGTTGACTTTCCTACAAAAACAAAACAAAATAAAACGAAACCAAAAAAAAAAAACCTACAGGGAGAATTTCTATTTTTTAAAATAGGCATATTTTAGTTAATGTGGTGAATAGGAATGAATTAATTAAATGATTATAATGATATAATCTGATGAAGTAGTAAATCTAGGCAATGAGCAGCAAGTGACTCTGAAGAAATGAAAGGAGAGAAGGAGGTAAGGGGACACAAACTGTTGCCATTGATAGATGCTCATCATATACCTGAGGTGTTCTCAACATGTTAAATCTAGTCAAATCAGGATTCTATATTTAACCCCTGATTGATAGGAAAGACAGAAGCTGAGTGAAGGGTTTTAAGGATGTCCTGAGGAGGGCAGCAAAATTATCAAACAACTACCAACTCTATAAATTGACTTCTCATGCTGTTTTAAATGATTGCCAAATGATAACAGGGTGAGGAAGGTGGTATAATAAAAGAGGCAAATGATGAATTACCAATCAACAGCTGCTTATCTAATACTGGAGCAAAAATAGTCAATGCTATTAATGCATTATTGTAAATTTGCACAGTATAGCATGAACAGTATTTATTTAAAGACACAATCTGGAATAGTTAAAGCAGAAATGATAAGTTACAGTCTTTTAGAGTCCTTCAGCTTTATAGGGTGTTTAAAAATGAAGATCCACAAATGGATGAGTTTTGAAACTGGGTAATTTGTACCTGTGGTTTACTGTTTTAATCTCTGTAAACTCATTGGGCATTAAAAAAAAATAATGTTTGATTTTTTATTTTTTGTTTCTGTTTTCCCAGAAGTGAAGTAGGGTCAGCCATGTTTTCTTTGGTGTATTGAAGAGACACTGTAATTGCACGTTTTGATTGGATTCATAATGTGTACATGATAATAATTTAGTTTGTATGGTTTCTAAAACTGGCTTACTGACTGAAGGTTATTTTACTCAGGTTATTATAATGATCCAGGTTACACTGAAAATTTTGTGTGAATTTTGAAGAAAACTATGTTAAAAACTCTTTGTTCTGAAATTTTTGTGAATTGAAAATCTAAATAATAAGTAATTCTCAGCATTTTGTATTATTCATACAGATTAATTTGTATCTTGTATGGTTAAATCAGAGGTGAGTATAATATATAAGTATGTATATGATTTTATATTTCCCAAAAAAGAGAAAAATGAAATGAGTTTCAAATACTGTTAAATTTTATAAAGAATCTATTATTGAAAAATACCTTTAAAGGTTAATGTAAAGTGCTCACAAATTGAGTTCTCAGGAAAATTGATGCAAGTTAAGAACTATCTATGATAATGGCAGATTGTGTTTTCCTTGTGTCCTTCTGCATTTGGACTTCCTTCAGCTTTGAAATAGGTGACTGTGCCTCCATGTTCACTAATGTTTCTGTGTGTTTACACGCGTGTTGTCTATTAACTTACTTTAGAAAGAGCGAGTGAAATAGGAAAGTATAGCATCTGTGACTAATCTGATCTAGCATTAGAGAACTTTACTCACACTGCCTCACTATGGAAGCTTGTAGGTGCTCTCCAGTGCGACGACATGTGAAATTCTTTTCTATGTCTGTTTAATATGACCTAAGTATGGCCCTATGAGCTGTTAACCACATAATGTTATCTCCTTTAACTTAAAGAAACTCTAATACCTTCCATATTCACTCTCAATCTTGTGTGGAAGATGTATTTGTTATTAACAATAAAATGTTATCGTACAAAGAAATGCATTTTAGACTATGATGCAGTAATATAAGTATTAATCATCCTTACTTGAAGTGCAGTAGATACACTGAAAATGTTATTTTTTGACTAATGTAATTTTGGAGCATGTGATATATACATGCAATTTTATTAAAGGCTTGAAAACACAATTTATAATGATGGAATTATTATATCTTGGAAAAAATAATACTGAGAAATACTGAGTTAAGGTTAAGAAAATGTCTTCCGTAAGTGAAGCTATACTGAAGTGTCCCAACATGATTTCAATAAAGTAGCATTCAGTAGCATACAAAATCCATGTCACCATTAATAGATCATCATTATATTAAATAAGAGAATACAAATTATATACGCCATTATATAAATAACATGGTGAAAAAATAGGATTAAAAAACATTGGACTTTCAAAATAATTGAGGAACATAGAGAAGGAGGAGAAGGATTGGGAGGAAAGTCATAGAGTGGTGACCTCAACTCCACTGGGGGAAATCTTTAATTGAGACAATCTCTGAAAGAAGGGAAGGCAACTTAGATAGTCAAGAAGAGGAAAATCAGGATTACCTACTTACTCCCAAATATATAGGCAAAGAATGAGAAAATTTGATTACTTGTAAAAGTCTCAAGATGAGATGTAGATAGCTAAGCATGAACAAGTTTGCATGGAAGGAAGAAAACAGGATTCCAAAAATTACCCATTATCAACTTGGTGTAATTATCTTGGGTGAAAAAATTCTTGTCTCATGTGACATGAGACACCATTAAGGCATAATATGACAAAAGAAAATTTTACCTTGCACTCTTTTGAGGAATGGAATTGATGTATAAAGGCTCAATCTAATCCCAGAGAATATTGGAGAGATGCCAAAATATACCAAGCCAAATTATATATTCTTGTAATGTGGATTATTTTGTGTCTACTGTGGCTCACCTTCATGGTGTATTTCATGGAACAGCACAGGAAGAATAAGTGATCTTCCCTTCACCCTCCTGCACTCACTGGCTGGATTCTTAAAACAAATTGATAAGAAATAGGTATAACTAGAGATGTACAATCGTGGCTATAGTGTATCATGAACAAAAGAGTATAGAGAGGCTAAATATACAACGATGGGGAGACTGGAATGCAAGACATGAGCACAGTCATGAAAGTGGAAATAAATCCAATTTGGTTTTCTAGTTATTATTCAGTCATACTTTTGTTTCTTCTGGTGCGGGATAAGTATGTAAAATATTTGCAATATTGAAAGCATAATGTTTGATTTGAAGTTTCACCATTTTGCTCCAAATATCTGTTCTAAGAGTACAGAAATTCACTGAATTGTATGGGCTTTCAAACTAATTAACTTTGGTGACTAGACTTCTCATTTGCATGCTTTTTATAATGAAGTTTATAAAACAGAAGAAAAGGAGTTCTCAAAAGAAAGAAAATTAAAGAATTTAGCCTAATGACTGAGGCACATAGAACATGTTAATCTAAACAGGAGAAACAGGCAAGGCTATTACTATTGAGAGAAGAAAGCAGTTTGTCCTACACAGTGAGAGTTTCCCAGAAGGTAAAAGTAATGTCTAGGATTAACCTTCCTATTGAATATTAATTCTATATTTATATTTACATACTATAGAATTCTGTAGCAAAACATGGTAATTTCCCATAAGAAAAAAATAAAGATAAATCTATTAGGAGAAGCTTCAAGGCTTGGTGATATGCTATATCTGCTGTTCTCAGCAAGAGTTGACAAGAAAGAATCGATATTATAAGTACATATTGTTTGGCATGGCATATTCTGGTGCCTCTCCGATACACACTGGGGATAGAAGGAGCCTTTATAATTAAGTGCCCTTGCTCAAAAGAGTGCAAAGTAAATGTTGTTCTTGTCATACTATGCCACAATGGCGTCTCCTTCTCTCCCAGTGTTTTGTGTAGCTTCTGGTAGATGGGAATTATAGTCTTCCTCAGATTCAGAAAGTTTATTAGAGTATATGTTATATCCTTGACCATATAGGGAAAGCCAGCAGAATACAGTTGTTTCCTTTCAGAGTCCCTCATTTCAGTGGCAAAACCTTGATACAGGGAACTCATCCTTTTTGTTTACTGCCATTTAAAACAGTAGGGAAACAATTTAGCTCCATTTCTCTTATACAAGGAATCCCCTAAGAATGTGTACCAACATTAATGCCTTTCATGCATTTTCATACTCCATATTGGAAGCTAGACTGGTGACATAGTTTAAAGGTAGAATATGTCAAAAGTTAAATGCCACCTGCAAGAACAGAAAGTTAAACAGATACTGTAGCCTCCTTTCTGCCTGGGAATTCTTGATCTCTTGCTTATTTACTGTGAAAAAAAATGTATCCTACAAGATGAAGTGCTCTTTAGACTAGTATATATTGCAAGAAGCCCATCTGGTCCTGGGCTTTTTTTTTTTTTTTTTTTTTTTTTTTTTTTTTTTTTTTTTTTTTGTGGCTGGGACACTATTAATGACTGCTTCTATTTCTTTAGAGGATATGGGGCTGTTTAGATCATTAATCTGATCTTTGCTCTTGATCAAGTTGAGAAAATCAAATGCACCTTTGGAATTAAGACAGACAACGTTCTATGAGGGTAGAGGAAGGCAGAGCTTATTATGATCTTGATACTATTTAAGTGCAAGTTGATTTTGTGCTATGCAAATGTGCCTTAAATATCTATTGAGGATGTACCAGAATATCATTTCTCAAACTATTTTTGGAAGATTTCTAAGAAGCGGTAGGGAGCCAAAATACTCTTTGCTCTTCCCAAGGAAAATATAAAATAGTATATATTCCTGTGAATTCCCTTCTTCCTTCCCTTCTTTCTTCCTGCCTTTTCTTTTCCCCTTCCTTCCTTCCTTCCTTCCTTCCTTCCTTCCTTCTTTCTTTCTTTCTTGCCTTCTTTCATTCTTTTCTGACAGGTTATCATATTGTCTTGGCTGGGAACACTTTACCCAATCAAGAAGACCTTTAATGTCTCTTCCTCTCTCTTTCCACCTTCAGAAAGCTTGGATTATAGCACCACACAAGTTATATTTTGTGTTGAGGACCCAACCAGGATTGTGTGTGAGAGTCAAGCACTCTTGAGTTATACTTTCTGCCTCCTTTGTAATTCTAACAGATCAATGGCAATCTAGTTTCTTTGAAAGCTTTAGGGTTGTTACATAAAAATAAAAGTCAGTGATGTTATATCAACTTGGCATCAATTGTTCTTTAAATAACATATGAAGAAAAGGAACCAGTTTGTACACAATCTTATATACTATTAGGTATGTTGTATAGTATATCTTGTAGCCTTAAAACCTACTACAGAATGTGCCATATTTATCATTGATTTAAATTTCTGAAGGTCTCATTCTCACAGAATGCCACACTGTAGGCAGATACAAACAGATATTTTGGCAACTATGTTTACCCAATTGAAACACTGGTATACAAGAAGGGAATGAGACAAGTTTTCTATTAGAAGTTTCCAGAACTTTTCAACATTTCTGAGTTTCTAGGAAGCTGAATGTTTTCTTGTGAGTTAAAGGTTTAATATGGATGGATTTAAGCTAATCAAAAATGCTCAAGAGGAAGTGAAGTGCCCACTTCCATTTAGTTTTAATAAGTACAAATTACTGTTTCCTCTATATATTTTTGCTTATATGTTTCATCTAAAATATAGAAGCAAAGTGAAACAAATCATATAACCCATTAACCCAGAAGGTAGAACTTTATGAATTTTCAATGCACTCTGGCAACATAGCTACTATTATATTTCAGTGTTTGTTCATTTGTTTTTAATCATATGCAGAGTTGTTATGTGGTTTGTATGATTTGACACACTCATTATAATTTGTGCTTTCAAATATTTGATTTGATGGGTACATATTTTTGTTTTACTTTCTTTCTTTTTTTAATGACAGGGTCTTGTGTATCCTAGACACTCAGATTGTAATCACATAAGATAACAGACATGAGCCACCACACCAATTTTATACAGTGCTAGGGATTGAATCTAGCTTTTTTAAATGCCATGCAACTATTCAATCAAAAGAGTTATTTCATGAACCCTACTCTGTGAAACTGAGTCTACTTTGTTATTATGAAGAGAGCATAACATTTGTGTTATTTGTGAGAAAATCTCAGATAGATGTGGAGATGTATTCAGAGTCCAGTGACATTTACCTGATTTAACACTTTAACTCATGGCCACTCTTTATTGTCCAGAGCCACCCTGTTAACTGTAGAAAAACTGTACAAATCTGTAAAGTTGAAAAGTTTATTTTATGAACTTCAGCCAATTATGACCTTAGTTTGAAGGTCTGCCTCCTCATTTAAGAAACATTAAATGATAAATTGATCTCCTGGTAAGTATAACTACAAAAACAAGTATTGTTAGGAGAAAAGGATAGACATACAGCAACAAAAGACAACTGTCAAAGTTTGAGTATAAATAGTGGGTAAACCAGAGTATTGTATCAACAGTAAATTTTCTAATTTTGTTCATTAAAGTATAATATATATTAATGACTTTATTATTAGTGGTAGTATATTATATATTCTTATTAATTTAGGGAGAAACATGATGTTGGTAATTTATCTATAAATGATTGCAGTCATTTACATTCTAATAATTCAACAAAAATTCTGTGTGTAGGACACAGACCACAAAATGATTGAATAAACTCATAATATTATAGTATTTCATGAACAAAAAGAAAATATCTGATACATAACCCGGGTGAATGGAGCATTCAACCCCCAAAGGGGACGTGATCTACAAGTTGAGAATCTTATTTATCAATCAATATTTTGGTGATAGGGTAATATAAGTATTGACTGGTATAAAGTTTTCAGAGAATGACCTCCTAAGCCTCATATACCATACTTTTGAAACAATTTACATTCTGTAATCTTTGGCAATTTGTAATTTTGTTCTTGAATTCATTTGATTTAAGATGCTCAAGGAAACACAGTATCTTTTTGATATATTTTAAGTGTTCTGATGAAAATAATCTTTAACTTCTAGGTCTGTGCAATATAAGGCATTGGATGGGAAACTTTAAAAAAATGAAATGTAACGAATATATTAAATAAAAAAGATAATTATCAAGTCAAGAAACAATTTGAAAGATATTATTTTTTATGACAGATGATTACTTTAAAGAAAGCAGTATTCCTTTGTGTCATGAAAATGAGCTGATGTCTACAACAAGCTAGTTTTCCTCTGGCCTGTGGACCAATTTCCTCTGATACAGAATTAAAGAGCTCTCATTGTATTATTGCAACTGGTGTGCTTTTTGTTTTTTAATTGCTTCTAGCTACTCATAACACTGAACTTAACACCACGAGTGTGGGTCCTTCTAATCATAATACTGCTGACTATTGCATCACCTATATAACATAATCTCAATTATATAAATACAAGTATACAGTTTTTTTTTCAGCCACACTAAAGCAATAGCTTACAGTCTCCAGGGATAGCATCTTTTTTCTCTTAATGACATTTCCAACATGTTCACATCATTAGTTGAGTTTGATGGGAGTGCTCATGTCATTCCACAAAATTAGATGTGAGCAGCTTCTAAGAAGTCCTTTAGGCTATTGTTATCTCCATATAAGTTGTTTCCCTATCTCATGAACCTATCCTTCATGAACAATCCTTCAATATAAGACTGACCTCTCTGTACTATAAGTGCTTGATGAGCAATTTGAACAAAACTCAAAGTTACATTTGTTTTTTTCTAGCTAGCAAAGAGCCATACCTTCATAAATCCTTTACAAGTAATATGTGAAATAATGAATGAGCGACTAGAGGTTGTCTCTCTCTTTAGGTTCGGTATCAACTAACCCAGATCCCTCAGGGGTTACAGAGACCAAGCCATTATCAGAAGAGTATACATGGACTGGTCCGTGGCCCCTGTTACATATGTAACAGAGGACTGCCTTGTCTGGCCTCAGTGGTAAAGGATGTGCTCTATACTGTAGAAACTTGATGATCCAGGGAAGGGGGATGCTAGTTGGGTGAGGTGGTTGTGGGTGGATATATGTGGGATCATCCTCTTAGACTCAAAGGGGAGCAGGGATGAGGTAAAGAACTTGTGGAGGGGGGATCTGGAAGGAGGCAACATTTGGAAGGTAAATAAATAAAATAATTTTAGAAAAAGAATGAATGAGCTCACACTCCACTCTAGCATGCTTAACTTACGTACTGGCTGCTGGCTTACTCTTCTCTTGGGTTTATGTTTCTATGTATGTGATATGTACAAGGGAGTCTTCTTCAGATTCCAGAAACAATGAAAAACCAAACAACAAACAGAGAACAGAACAAACAACATGGAGTGTAGCTCTTACCTGCTTCAGGGGAGCATCTTTGCTCTCTCCTGATTGCTTTGTTTTCCCTCTTGCTTTAACAGATACTCTTCAAGCCTCCTTACTGCCCTCCATGCTATGGAACATTTTACAGTTTCCAACATAATATCAGGTCAGGATAGTGTGCTGTCTCATATACAGTCATTTGATGATTTATCATGTAGCTATACCCAAACTAGCCAAATAACAGCTTTAAAATTCTCAGTATTAAACTATACATCTTCTCAGGAAATTAGTAATACATGAATGACCAATAATATTTCTATAATTGCTGTCTTATAATTTTTTTGTATTCCTGTATTCCCTGTTTAAAATTCTGGAGAATATTTGTCTTTGTAAGAAATATAAGTATTAAACAGAAATAAGAAAGTGTATGCTTTATTTTGAAATCAGTAACCAAAGATGACTATTTTATTGTAAGAGATGGGTTAATTTTTTGCTGTAAGTTTTGCAGAGTTAGACACAAAAGAACACTATATGGCCCAAGGTAGTCTGAAACTTGCTATAGATGATACCCATCTTGAACACACAGGGATACTACAGAAGCAGTCTCCCAAATTCTGAGATTATAGATTGAGCTACCAATCTATGCTTAAAAATGTAATTTGAAAGATTCTCCTTATATAATTAATATACTGAAAAAAAATAGTCTTCCATGGAAGCTGTCGTTGTTCTGGTTTCTGTTGCTGTGAGGAGACATTATGACCATGGTTACTTATAATTGCAAACATTTAATTGGGAAAAGCTTACAGTTATAGAGGTTCTGTGATCCTCCAAAGGGCTTGGGGCACTCCTCCAGCTATGCCCTCTAAGAGAGCACTATAGCCTCTGGTTGACTACTCCTTTGTTATTGCTGTTCTTAGAGGTCATCCTTTGATACTGGCCTCTCCAATACTCTGAGGTCTTCTGCTGAGATGAGTCTTCACAATATAGGCTATAAATAGGCATTCACCATGCTGCCAAGCCCCACATTCTTTGACTGACCATTTACGTCCTAGGCCATCAACTGCAACTGAGCTGCCTCGTCAACAATGGCATTTTCTGGCCGCTCAGAGTGCCATGCCTCAGCTGCTTTCCATGAACCCTTAATACTTTCAGTCAACCTAGGATCACCTGGGTGATTCTTACACATTCCCAAGTTCAGTTGCAGCATGAGGTATACCCTTGGTTATCTTTAAAACAGGGCTTTCTCAGAAAATTTTTCCCAGAATATTTCATGTCAGCAATGATGTTGATATCTTCTTAATCACCACTAATTTCCTAGCCCCAGCTAAGATTAATTATCCCAGTAACCTCATTAACTATTGACTCTAAAGGTAGTGCAACATGGACAAAGTTGAAGAATTCTGCTGCTTGCCAAGGCTAGACCATCCCGCTAACCCCCTATTCTATTACATCATCATTAGCTTTCTGTTTTTCAACTCTTTCATTGCCCAAGCTTGACTGTCCTGGAATTTCTCTATAAACTGCTATTGAACTCAAGAGATCTTCATGTCTCTCTCTTCTGAATACTGGGAATAAAGGCATGTACCACCACACCTAGATGTGAGACTTTCTTTACCTAGAACTTGGCTGTATCAAGCTGGTCTTGAACTGTGAGATCTGCTTGAATCTAGCTGTAGTTCATTCCAGATATAGTCAATATGACAACCAAAAATAGCCATCACAAACCATCCCTTTTCAGTGTCCAAGTGGAAACAATAACCACATCAAAATTATAGCTAGATATAAGTATCCATTGTTTAATTTCAAACACATAAACACTAAACTTAGCTGGATAGGATCTTTCCTGAAGTCAGCACCACTCTCTTAATATGTTTATCTGCTTGAACACAGGATTCTGCTCCATTTAACTTTCTGATGCCTTTTTAATATTTTAACCATACATTTTGTACTATTTATTTCTCAGCTTGCTACCCTTGATCAAAATGATCTTCATGAGGCTAAGCTAAAGGAAATGTCTATACTGGATTTTTTTTTAGACTTATTTTGCCGTTGCAGTTAATCTTAATCTCTTCAATTTAGCTGCAGGCAGATTCTTTAGACAAAGGTAAAATGCAGCCACATTCTTCACCAAAACATTGTAAGAATGATCTCCAAGAAACAGGCTATTAATTTCTATCCTCTGGAAGCTTTTGATCCAGGAGTCTGGAGTTAAACAAACCCTCAGTACCAATGTCTTCCATATTACTCCTAAGATTAAGCCATACTTAAAGCATTCCACTGCTTTCCAAATTCAAGGATCCAAAATCCATATTCTTCCAAATAGTGAGGCCTATAACACCCACACCCCAATCCTGGTACCAACTTCCATCTTAGTTTGGGTTTCCATTGCTGTGAAAAGTCATCATGATCATGGCAACTCTTATAAAGGCAAACATTTAATTGGGGGCAGGTTTACAGTTTGAGAAGCTTAGTCCATCTTCCTCATAGAAGAAAGCATGGCAGTATGCAGATAGGCATGGTAATGGAGAAGGAGCTGAGAGTTCTGTATCTTCATCCAAAGACAGCAGAAAGGGGACTGGCTTCTGCAGGCAGCCAACAGCAGGGTCAATCTTCTGAACTGGGCAGAGCTTGAACCTAGGACTTAAAACCCACCTTCACAGTGATGTACTTCCTCCATCAAGGCTACACCTACTAAAACAAGGCCATACCTCCTACGAGTGCTACTTCAAATGGCCCAAACATATTCAACCCACCACAGAAGCTGATGAAGATTTCTAAGACTTATACAATATTAGAATTTAGTCATTCTTGTAGACCATCCTGTTTATTCCTTATGTTTTTACAATTCATATATTTATTTATACAGAAAATATTTATAAGCTGTCTATTTTCTACCCATAAATTATTCAAGTGCTTATGGATGATAGCAATGTGTGAAAAGCTTATACATTTACAAATTACAGGCACTCTTGGTCTTGTTACTTGAACTTTGGTGAGTGGAGTGGAAATATTGGGCAATGTATCTAGAGCTATAGAATCTGGGATCTGGTTCTCACTAGCTTTCCAGAAACTCAGTATGTAATCCAGAATTGTGTCATTGCCGCAATTCTCCTCAGAGAATGGTTCTCCCTTTACTACATCTAATGATTTAACAATATAAAATATAAAATACTACTTCATATTTTAATAACAACATCTGTAGTACCAATACCTAATAACCACAGCTGGAAAAGCCTTGTAACTCCTTTTTTTAAAATTTTATTTATTTTATTTTTTTAAATTTATTTTTATTATGTATTTATTTCATTTACATTTCCAATGCTATCCCAAATGTCCACCACACACTCCCCGACCCACTCCCACTTCTTGGCCCGGGCATTCCCCTGTACTGAGGCATATAAAGTTTGTACGACCAATGGGCCTCGCTTTCCACTGACGGCCAACTAGGCCATCTTCTGATATATATGCAACTAGAGACACGAGCTCTGGGGGGTACTGGTTAGTTCATAATGTTGTTCCACCTATAGGGTTGCAGATCCCTTTAGCTCCTTAGGTACTTTCTCTAGCTCCTTCATTGGGGGCCCTGTGATCCATCCAATAGCTGACTGTTAGCATCCACTTCTGTGTTTGCTAAACCCCGGCATAGTCTCATAAGGGACAGCTATATCAGGGTCCTTTCAGCAAAATATTACTGGCATATGCAATGGTGTCAGCGTTTGGAAGCTGACTATGGGGTGGATTAAATTTATTTTTAAATCTATTTTTACAGTCCAAACTTTATCTCTCTCCAGGTTCACCCTCTGACTGTTCAACATTACACAACTCTTCCCAGCATCTCCAACAGGATGTCCCTACCTTTCCACCCCCATCCCACCAAAGCTCCCCACTGATGGGGGCCCCAAGTCTCATCTTCTCATCTTCTCATGTTCTTCTTCTCTGAGTCAAATCCCAGTATTCTTTTGCTCATATGTGTTGGGAGCCTTATATCAGCTGGTGAATGCTGCCTGGTTGGTTGTTCAGTATCTAACAGATCCTGGAGACTTGGTTAGTTGAGACTGATGATTTTCCTATAGGTTCACCCTCCTGGTCAGCCTTGTCCAGCTTTTCCCTCCAGCTTCTGTCCATTGGTTGGGTGTAAATATCTGCATTAGACTCTTTCAGCTGCTTGTTGAGCAGTCATGATAGGGCTCTGTTTGTAAGCACACCATAGCATCAGTAATAGTGTCAGGCCTTTGGCCTTTCCACTGAGCTAGATCCCAATTTGGGTCTGTCACTGGACCTCCTTTTCCTCAGGCTCTTCTCCATTTTTGTTTCTTCAGTTCTTTCAGACAGGAACAATTCTGGGCCAGAGTTTTTGACTTTGGGACAGCAAGCCCATACCTTCACTTGATGCCCTGACTTTCTATTGGAGGTGGGCTCTACAAGTTCCCTCTCCCCACTGTAGAGTATTTCATTTAAGGTGGCAATTGTGGTGGCTCATGCCAGTAGGATTTTCTGTAGAAGGCAGGAGTATCATGAGTTGGAAGCCAGCCTGAGACTTGTAGCTCCTAACAAGAAGATTATATTAGTGTAATGAATCATAGGGAGACCAAGAAGAAATATATTGATTGACAGTATATAAAATCTACTAATTCTATACAATTATCAGTTCATGTACTATGACATGCAGATTAAATTAATACAAATTGGTATATAATCTTCAAAACAAAACAAACAAACAAAAAACCTAGCAGGAGATAACCCAACTGATAGAAATGTAGGCTGTAAAACTGTATCCCATGTTTTTATAAAATATGAAGAAACATATCTTACATTGTACTTGCAAATGAATTCTAATTTAACCTACACCTGAACCAAGTGAAGTGTGTTTTCATATATTCAGGTCCATCAGCACTTTAACACTATCCATATAGCAGGATAAATTGCTTTGACAACGCACATTTCTGGGAACATCATATTTACTAAGAATAACAATTAATCACTCAAATTTACATTTGAATGAAATGTTTTCCAGGATAACATTTTAATTTTATCTTCCCTTTTATAATTTCAACTGACAAACTAAATGACTTGAAATAGAAATGGATTTTCAATAAAATTATGACTTGTTATTATGATTTATACAATCATATAAATCCTTGTACATCCTTCATATCTTAATTTTACCATCAGTAATACATATAAAGATTCATTGTAGTTTATCAAACAGATTGTCATCTGGAGGATAAAGTCATGATCCTTGATACTGAAAACCTAACTATAAGGATTTTTAAAAATAATGTGGTCTTTTGTATGTAGTTACTTACTATGGCTGATACATAATTTTACCCTGTGGTAGTTTATTTTATAAGAACATTTTAACAAATCAGTATAATGGATAGTTATAATTATGTGCTGTTATTCAAGGAAATACATAACATGTCTCAGAAAGGAACTTCATGTACCTGGCAATGGTTATTCCTCATTGTCAATATGAAGAAATTTGAAATCCTCTAAAAGGCAAACCTCTGGGTATGTTTGGAAGAATTTTTCCAGATAGGATTAAGTGAGGAAGGAATGTATACCACAAATGTAGGTAGCAATAGCAATTCTACAGGATTAGGTTCTAAGCAGAATACGAATTTTTTTTTTGTTTTTGTTTTATTGTTTCTTGATGTCTTGTAATCAATATGGGAAGAGTCCCAGCCCAAAGAACCAATGAATTCTGCCATATTTCCCCATCTAGATAAAAGAAACTACTCTTTCAGTTTGGTGTACATGTCTAGAAGCTACTAAAAACCAGGAGATACTGAAGCTTGTTGGGCCATAGTAAGTTTCCCAGTGTGAAACTATTCAGAAAGAACTCAGTAATGACTGATACAGATGAACATCTGTTCTGTGGAGTTTATCTTTTAGATATATAGTGGATAAACAACTATAGATAGATAACATGGAATAAGAAAATAGGACAGCCATCATGACCATATAAAAACTAGGAGATAGACATGGCTATGAGATAGAGATAACTAGAGACAGTGGGAGGTGAGTAGAGATGGGGGAGGTTTGGATTCGTTTAGTTAAGAACAACTACCAAGCCTCAAAGATTCTCAGGGAGGTTATCCTTGTTTGATTTCCTTTATTTTTATATAATTTTATAAATTACCTTTATTTTTTTATAATCCAGTCATGACTCCCATCTCTGTCACCCCTCCCACCATTCTTCATCTCATTCTTCCTCCACACTCAGACAGTAAAATCTTTTAGACCCATATCTTGTCTGCAATTAACTGAGTGAAAACTAGTGAATGAGGTGTTTGGAAAGCATACAATGAAAGACTGTCAAGTTGGCTGGCTAAATGGCTTTACTATATAATGTGGATGAGTTAAGTAAGATCCTTTGTTATTTGTGTTACTGTGGCTTGTAGTATTAGTGTAGTTATAACACCTAAACTAATGTAGTGTTGTGAGGTTTACCGCCTTAGCAGCTGCACCTTTATAAACCATCCCCCTGCTTCCCTAGTGATTATCACACAAACATTGGGACATCATTTAAAAAATAATAATTCTGTGTATAGTCCTCTAAATGAAATAGGTTTTCCCCTTTAGAGAAAAATTCCCACTCCATTTTTCTGTCTCCTTCCTGCACAGTTGTGCATTTTTGCTGTTCTTCTATTAAAACATTTTTGTTTAATTTTTAAATGTAAAATGTCAGGGGCTTTGCATTTTGCAAAATATTTTAACTAGTTCTCAGAATTTTTCTTCTAAATTCATTGCTGAATTATTATTTTCTCTTCTTTGTTTGTATTCAGATGATGGTATATTGGGGGCAACAGCTAATACCCAGTTGGTTTCTGCATTCTTCACATGTATTATGCATGTAGGTTGACACAGCTTATTTAAAAGAAGAATCTTCTAATCTTTTCTTATCTTATCATTTTTATTTTTACATAACCTGAGTACAGTAGAAGCTCTTTGAAAGATACACTTTTATCCTTTGTTCCCTTGAAGGTTTGTTACATTTACTTTAAAGGTGTTCTATTCTATTCATTGAGGTTTCCTTCTTATCCACTTGTATTCCAAAATCTGCAAATAAATACAGTGAAGAGGCAGTAGTTTTACTGGTTGCTTATTTCACTTTTTTGTATCATAATGCAAATATCTTAAAAGGTACTAAACATAAAAGTAAATGAATGAATAAATGTTCAAATATTAATGATATACTATTGTAAGAAAATGCTTTTGCATTAAAATTTTTCTTTTATTTTTTTTCATTAATTAATTAAAAAATTACTTTGCATCCTAAATGCAGCTTCCCTTCCCTCTGCTTCTCCCAGTACCTCCTTCTCAACTCCCCTGTCCACCTGCCCCCTCCCTTTCTCCTCTAAGAAGGGATTTTAACCCACCTTGGTATATCAAGTTGCAGTTATACTAGGCACATCTTCTTTAGAGGCAATAGAAAGTATCCCAGTTAGCTGAAAAGATTTAAAGGCAAGCACCAGAGTCACAGGCAGACCCTGCTCCTGATACTAGGGCTTCCACATGAAGCTGCACATCTGTTACATATATGTAGGATGCTTAGGCCTATTCCATGAGAGATCTTTGGTTGGTGGTTCAGAATCTGTGAAGTCCCAATGGGCCCAGGTTACTTGAGCTGGCAGGTTTTCATGTTGTGTCCTTAGTCTCTTGGGCTCCATCAGCCCTTCCTCTCTCTCTTTCAAGACTCCCTGAGATCCACCTAAATATCAACTGTGAGTCTCTGCATCTGTTTCCATCAGCTGCTGGGTGAAACATCTCAGAAGAAAGCTATGCTAGGCTCCTGTTGGCATGCATAGAATAATATTATTAATAGTGTCAGAGATCAGATATCTTCATAGGATGGGCCTCAATTTGAACCAGTCATTGGTTGGCAAGTCCCTCAATTTCTGTTCCATTTTCATCCCTGGGCATCCTGTAGGCAGAGCAAATATTTGGTCATAATTATTGTGACTTGTTGTCCTCATCCCTCCATTAGAAGTCCTGCCTTCTTACAGGAGATGACCATTTTAGGTTCCATATCCCCTGGTGCTAAGTCTTAGTTGGCTTAACCACCATAGATTCCTCGGAATTTCCTTAGTCCTAAATTTATAGCTTGTCTCAGAGATGCCCTTTTCTCCAATTTCAGTTCTCTCTCCCAGTTCTCACTTCCTCTGTACTCCAACCACCTAATCCTGCTTATCCTCACTCAACCCTCTCCCAACCAAATTCCTACCTCCATTCAACCCCAATATCTAATCTATTTCCCCTTTTCAGTGAGATTTAAGCATCCTGCCTTTGGTTCTCCTTGTTGCTTAGCTCCTTTGGGTCTGTGTTTTGTAGCATTGCTGTCCTATAATTTATGGCTAATATTCCCTTATAAGTAATTAAGTACCATGTATGTTCTTCTGGGTACGTGCTACCTGACTCAGGATAATATGTTCTAGTTTCATCTGTTTGCCTGAAATGTTCATGATGTCATTCTTTGTAATAGCTGAGTAATATTCCATTGTTAAATGAACAAAATTTTCTTTATCCATTCTTGGGTTGAGGTACATCTGGTTTATTTTGAGTTTCTGGCTATTATGAATAAAGCTACTATGAACATAGTTGGATAAGTGTCCTTCTGGTATGGTAGAACATTTTTTGGTTTGGGGTAGAACTATTTTCAGTTGACCTCACTTGTAAATATAATGTAAAATTATCACATCATAAATGTAGAGTGGTGATGTGCAGAGGGGAAGCTGTAGACCAGTGAATCTTAAACTTGGTTCATGACCCCTTTGAAGTCAAATCATTCTTCATGAGGGGTTGCATGTCAGATATTGAACATAGCAGATATTTATATTATGATACATAACAGGAGCAAGTTATAGCTATAGTTATACAATGGAAATAGTTATGGTTGGGGGGTCACCATAACATGAGCTTATTGGATTTAAGGGTCATAGAATTAGGAATATTGAGGACCAATGCTATAGAAAGAGGGGAAGGCTAGGGAAGCAATGATATTGGTGCACACACACCATGTCAGCTGAGAAGATATTTGAAAATTGCTGCAAAATAGCTACAGTTGAAAACAATATAATCTGTTCAAATTTGATTAAAAATTAGTTTTATTATTCTTACCAAAAAGCAAAAAGATAAATTGGTGAACAGTCAATGTTAATTTGATTTAAGCTTTTTATAACACATGGATAAAAATTTACATTTCATCTATAAATATATACATTAACATGCAAATTAAACAACTTTGAAAGATATTAAATATAAAAATCTGAAAATCATATAATAAAGTCATCACTTCCATTGGGTTTATTTAGATTTGTCTTTTTTTTTGTCTCTTGCTTTAGAAATACACATATTATTCATTGAAACACTGAAAGAATTTCCAATATTAAAGAAACAGAATATATTTGATGTTCAAGAATAAATTGATTAATAGCACTTAAAAATAATAATTAAGATAACCTCATGGTAAAGTAAATAGGTTAGACTGTATATTTAGGCAAAAACAAGTTACTATCCACTATATTTTAAAGTATGATTTCTTCCTTTCCACCATCATTTGAAACAAGTATTCATGTCCTGAAGAAAGAATTATGTTGTATTACAAGGGACAGTCAAATAGATGGAAAGACTTGAGGAAATCCAGTTCAACAGGTTGCTCAGTTTGCATAAAAGATTAGTGGTCTGATTTGTAAAAGCAAACAAACAAATAAACAGAAAACAACAAAAGCCCACTGCCACCTCCAAACAAACAAACAAAAACAAGCACATTTTTTTCTCTCACCTTTTACTTATTGGTATTCTACAAGCTTTACGCAAAATAAAATTTAGTTTTACACCAATATTACATTAGCTTTCTCACTGTAGAATATTTTGTTTTCTTACATAAAATTTCCCATAATAATATTTTCCAAATGAACTCTTTTATATATTTCAAATTTTAGCACTAGGTGTTTAATTTCAAGTACAGATTTTATTAGTTATATAGATATCATAACTAGAAAGTTATTGAGAAATTTATTAAATTTAAATTGATTTTGTTTTTCTCTTAAAGAGAAAGAGAAGCAGGTAGTATGAACTAAGTGTGGACTACTTCTGAAAACATTTCTTATAATATTATCATTTATGAGTGATATTTACTTTAATTCTAAAAGTATTTACAGTCAGCTTTTTAAAATAATTCTTCAGTCAAGTGAAATTTGAATAACTCCTGAATCAAGAGATGTATACACGTCATAAATCGAAATTATTTTCTGATAGATACATGATTGTTAAATTCAAGCAAAATCCATAAGGGACTATTTGTCATAGAATATTTAGAATATTAAATACTGATTCACATGTCACATCCTACATGGCTCCAGGGACTGACCTGAAGCAAGGAGCTGAAGAAAGGATAAACACATGAACCCAGAGAAACACTAGAAACAGGTGGACTGCACACTCACTTTCGCACCCTTGGAGCTCAGCATGTTTATCATATAGGTTGATAGAAGATGTGGGGCTATTTCATACAACTGAATTAAGGAATCACATGTATTACATACAGAGGTATTTATATAACAAGGTAGCACTGTTTATTATTTATGGCTAAACAAAGGCAGATTTAGCTAATCTCTGTAGGAGCTACTTTCTGAAGGGGGCACTCTTCATACCATAAATGGTGAGGGGAGGGCAGAAAAACTATGGAGGAATGTGCATTTCCTGCACATTTTATCAACATTCTCATCTAGACCTGAGGAAGTACTTTCCCATCCCTCTGATCTCACCCCAGGCAGGAAGGCTTTGCTATTATGCCATAGGTCGGTGATTTGGATCTTGACAAAGCCCTGGCCATATCAACAATACATGCTCACTCAGGGCTCACTCATTAGATTCAGGGTGTTCTCCATACCCTACAACCAAGCTGTATGATACTTTCTTTAATTTTGGTAAAGTTATTTCTTTTCCTAACAACACCACTACCTAAGGAGACATCCAACTATGTCTGATAAATTAGAAATTTCTTACGTTCCCTACCATAATTTTATGTTATAAAAACATAAATATGAATGAACCATGGAGTCATTTTAGCGAACTTAATGTGAGTGCAATTCTTTTCTTTATACTTAGCCATTATTTAACCATGTACACTGGCAGAAGAATCACTATTAGGTTATCAGATTAAGCACTTGTTGCTTTGCCATTTTTGTTAAATGCAAAATATAAGAGTAAAACAAAGCCCACGAGCAAATGAAAACCAACAAAAACAAACAAAAAGAAGTAAAACTATAAAAAGTCAAAGATCAGATTCCTGTTTCAAAGGAATTTTCAGAAGCATTGTTGAAAACTGAATGTTCGGGCTTGATGACTATATAGGGGAAGGATCCTCTCCCAGAACCTGACAAATACAAAGGCAGAAGCTCACCACCAACCATTGGACTGACCTCAGGGTCTCAGATGGAGGAGTTGGAGAAGGGACTGAAGGAGGCGAGGGGGTCGGCAGCCGCATGTGGGGAGCAACAGTGTCAACCTGCCAGATCCCCTCCCCCTGAGCTCCCAGGGACTGGACCACCAACAGAAGAGTACACATGTAGGGATGTGTGGCACTGGCTGCATATATGGCAGAGGATGGCCTTGTTGGATATCAGTGGGAGGGGCGACTATTAGTAATGTGGGGGTTTGATGCCCCAGTGTAGGGGAATGCCAGGGCTGGAAAGGTAGGAGTGGGTAGTGAGGAGGGGAGACCTTATAGAGGTAGGGGTACGGGAGATGGGATAGGGGATTTCTGAAGGGGAGACATGAAAAGGGGCTAACATTTGAAATGTAAATAAAGAATATATCCAATAAAAGAAAAAAAAGAAGCGAAAAAAGGAGGAAAAGAAAAATAAAACTGAGTGTTGGATGGATGAGCCTGATATTATTTTAAATTATAGAGAAAGATTGAAGAACTATTCATGTTATGTGTGTGTGTGTGTGTGTGTGTGTGTGTGTGTGTTGGTGTGTTAAGCTTGGAAAGACGTAGGAAAGGCTTTTTCACATTCTCATGTCTCGTGTATAAGATAATCAATTCTGTACTCCTTAATGGACTGCATGCCATTAAGAACAAATTCCTATTGCATTAGAGCAGGGATCTATTTTATCTAAAAAGGAACTTTGGGGAGGTAGAGTTGAGATGTAGTGGGCTGATCTTTGAGTAGGTTGCCTTTTGTCATAACTATATAGTCATTTTAATAATTGTCATGAGCACATACACTTTTAATGCTAGCATTCCTTAAAACCTGAGTGTACCTCAAAAGCATCCCCTGAACGTCCTTTAACGACCACAGATGGCCAACTGTCAGTCCACCAGGACCCAGGAGAGAACTGTGTGGCAGTAAGTGCCACAGTAGAAATTTCACAGCACAGTAGGTTTCTGCTATTCTGACAAACTTAAAAACAAAACAAAACAAAACAAAACAAAACAAAACAAACAAACAAAAAAAAAACACTTAGGGACTATGTACATGTGCCAGACATTCTGTTAAAGCTGAAGGAAACATTACAAGCAGACATATGTACTATATTTTCTGACCTAGAACTTTCAGTCTAGAAGACAAGATTAATAATCACAGACATTCTACAACTAAGTGCAGAATGTTAATATATGGTAAAGTTAGCAGATAGGGTGCATGGTTCTGACTTAGGCACAGGCAAAAGCACAGAGGACTTTGCTTTTTAATTCAAAAACTTCAAAACAAACACAATCTTCACTTGGTGAACTTGCAGGACTTCCACATGGGGATTACAGGACACAAATTACAATCCTATGACCATGGAGGATGTAATTAAGGAAGCATTCCTGATCTGTAAAAGACCAAGCTGATCAAAATTCCAGCATGAATAGAGAAGGAGTTCACAGGCCATGCTCTAGGTGAGGAGCTATTGGCGGTTGATGGCTTCTCAGAAATAATAATCATGTGTGTGGCCCATGTTAGGTCAGGCAGCTATGGTGATAGTAGTGTTTGGCCCTCATTTGTGCACATATGTGCAGCACTAACTGTACTTCATAGCATATTTTTAAATGGTTGTGAAATTGGGAAATGGCAACATGTTGGATGTTTGGGAGAGATTGTGAGGGAGATGGATGTGGGCAAATGCATTGTGGTCAGCTATAAATTATATAATAATAAGTATTTTTAAAAGGGAAATACCTTTTATTTTGTGTGAAGAACTTGAGGGAGAACATGATCAGTTTGAAAGAAAATAATGGCACAGTCTTCATAGGTCATAGGACTCATAGTTCAGTAAGGAGTTACTGAAATGTTATAAAAATCAAATAGTTCAAAACGGTTCAGCAGTTTTGAAGACATATTGGAGGAGCAGGTAGGGGAATAAGAAAAGACACACCAACAGTTCAGAAATGATAGTTTACTCAAGTACAAGAGGTAGAGTGATCAATATTTAAATAAATAGATGGGATCAAGAAATAACTATGAGCCTTAGTAAACTGGACAGATGAGATGACCCACTTTTCCATTATATCGTATATTGATGCTTGTAAAGATAAGGCACTGTCTTAAGGAAAGACTCTATGGGGGAAAAGAAGCTACCTGGAAGTGTCCATTTGCTTAGTTAAGTTTGGTGCAGTAAATTCAAGTTTGCAAAAAAGAGATGGTGTACTCTGCTGAAATTCAAAGACGAGGGTAGATGACAGGCAGTATCATGACAACTCTATTTCCATTCTATCTAATAAAAAAAAGAACGTTTAAAAAATAAAACAAAGTGAATGCAGAGGAGCAGAAGAATTGTCTCACTCAGGGAGAGAGGAACAGTACAGTGTGAGAGTAAGTGATAGAATTGGGTATTCCCAGCCGGGTGTGGTGGTGCACGCCTTTAATCCCATTACTCGGGAGGCAGAGGCAGGCAGATTTCTGAATTCGAGGCCAGCCTTGTCTACAAAGTGACTTTCAGGACAGCCGGGGCTATACAGAGAAACCCTGTCTCGAAAAAAAAAAATGGGTATTCTCACACCTGTAACTAATTATATGCAGATGTTGAATAGACTAATAGGACAAGAGATTAGAGAAAAGTTCTCACCTGGGCAGTGGCATGTGCTCATACAAACAAGTAAAGGAATATGATTATGAAAACCTTTTTTTTTTTAATGTTAAAAATGTCCAAATTCAGAAAACAAAACAAAACAAAACAAAAACAGTTTTTCCCCACTTTGATCATGAGCAACCATGCTGTATCAGAGGCTATGTGTCATCTTAGTTTAATATAGTAATGTATGTTGTCAAAACCATAGTGATTCAGTCTGCATTATCTCTAAGAAGGTAAAGGCAAGAAGCCAATGTTTGGTCTCCAGATCACACATATTGGAAAGACTAGAGTTAAATAACGAATTAACATATTCAAGGAATTAACATAGTTCTCTAAATTAAAATGTTAGTAGACTGTTCTACACAGTGGCTTCAGACAGCATGGTTCTTCTGAGCACATCCCCAAAGGAGAACTGTGTCAGTCAGAATCAACATACTGTCAGAAATCACTGAACCTAAATTCAGCCTCTTATTTGTATCTAAGTAGATCAGCTAGTAGATGATTTCTCAGATTTTTTTATTTAATATTTTTTATTATGTATTTTCCTTAATTACATTTCCAACGCTATCCCAAAAGTCCCCCATACCCCCCCCCCCACTTCCCTACCCACCCATTCCCACTTTTTGGCCCTGGCATTCCCCTGTACTGGGGCATATATTGTAAATATTCTGAGCCCATTTCCGTATAAATGGAACTTTATCTGGTTTCACTACATTATATATTTATAATATCATCCATATTTCTCTTTCTCTGGGTGAAAATGTGTAAAGTTCATATACATTTATTGTGTTAAGAAAGCTTATAACTTGGACGATGAGAATATGTTTAGTATATGTTTATGAGATACAGAATGGAAAACATTGCCATACCACAGAACAATTTAGCTAACACGTGTGATAATTTTTCTTTATATAATTAGGATAATAGCCATTCTTAGACACTTGTTATTCTAAGAAAATTGATATTTTAAAGGATAATTTTGGCACTCTCATTATAAAACTTCAAAATATGGGAAACAAGGTCCCAGATGGTACTGTGAACATTCTTAGTACTGAGGCAGTTTCATCATTACATATGTTTAAACGGATACTGAGATAAGAGTTTAAATATAGGGAAAATATCTAAGTTAATTCTTTCAAACTGTGCAGGTTTTCCTCTCACTTAAAATAATGGCACCATTTAAAATGTTTTCTTACAAATTTAAACATTAGAACATTTTGCATCAAATTCCAATTCCTGTTGTATCAAGAACCACATGATTCAATTTCATTAAAATATCTGAAACGTGTTATATGGCAAAGGTAGAAATGTGATCAATGACAGAAATGGATTTATCAGTAGAAAATTGCTGTGAATCAAGTAGACTCCAAATTTGCTACCATGTCCAATATCATAGATATATTAAAATACAGATATTCATAGAGCAGAGTAAATGTCTCAGATCATATTTTAATATGATCTGAAAGCACACAGCAAAGGTGGACCAGAGAGAAATGTAATATACAAAGTGCAAGACACAGATGGGTCTATGCTGTGTTTGTGATCTAGCTGGTGATCATTTTTGCCAGTTGTAGGCCTATGAGTTATGGATTTAAACTAGGAGACTTACAGGAAGGGATGCAGAGCAGGTTAATATCATGTGTTTGTTTCAAAGGAAAGATCCAGGGCAATATGCCTCATCAGTAACTATAGTGAGCCAGCTTGTGGTTGAATGGCCATAGACTTATTTGCATATCTTGGACAGAGAGCACATGGAGGAAGAATGCTTGTCATCAAGGTGTAACATCTTAAGGCCATATAAAGGTTGGCTGCTCATGCAGTTTCACCACATAAATTCTTAGTTTGTGATGGCTTCTGTTTTTATGAGGCTTGTTTATCTATGTGTATCTCCTCATACTTTTATCAGTTCGTGTTTAACATATGTATAATTATTGATTACCTAACTTGAAATACTTTGATAGGTTTTGCTTATATTTTTGAGCATTAAACGTATTTGTCTTTTCAAAATAAAAGCAAACATTCTCAAACCAAGTTCTCTTTCAACTTAAAGGAAAAAACCTTCCCTTCGTTATGACATTAATAAAGCAAGATAAATTTTGGTTCAAATTTTTATTGAAAATTTAAAATTGATTTTGAAATACACTAAAATAATGTTTTTCAAATTGTTATAATTAAAAATAAATAGGAGTTTTGATTATCATGTGCTGGGAGGAATTCCTTTTCTGATCCAGTATATTTGGACTTCTTTAGGCTTCTTGTATGTTTATGAGCATCTCCTTCTTTAGGTTAGGGAAGTTTTCTTCTATAATTTTGTTGAAGATATTTACTAGCACTTTAAGTGGAAAATCTTCATTCTCATCTATACCTATTATCCTTAGGTTTGGTCTTCTCATTGTGTCCTGAATTTCCTGGATGTTTTGAGTTAGGATCTTTTTGCATTTTCTTTGATTGTTGTGTCCATGTTTTCTATGGAATCTTCTGCACCTGAGATTCTCTATTCCATCTCTTGTATTCTGTTGGTGATGCTTGCATCTAGGGCTCGCGATTTCTTTCCTAGGATTTTTTATTTCCAGAGTTCTCTCCCTTTGTGATTTCTTGATTGTTTCTACTTCCATTTTTAGATCCTGGATAGTTTTGTTCAATTCCTTCACCTGTTTGGTTGTTTTTACCTGTAATTCTTTAAGGGGTTTTTGTGATTTCTCTTTAAGGACTTCTACCTGTTTAGCTGTGTTTTTCTGTATTTCTTTAAGGGAGTTATTAATGTCCTTCTTAAAATCCTCTATTAGCATCATGTGATATGACTGTACATCCAAATCTTGCTTTTCTGGTGTGTTGGGGTATCCAATATTCCTTGTGGTAGGAGTACTGGGTTCTGATGATGGCACATAGTCTTTGGTAAGATTATTACCTATGCCTTTCATGATCTGGTAATCTCTGGTGTTAGATATTCTTGCTGTCTCTGACTGGTGCTTGTTCCTCCTATGAATCAGTAAGCCTGTGTCAGGACTCCTGGGAGATCAGCCCTCTCCTGGCAAGACTAGTTCACAGAAGGCTGCAAAACAGCCCCACCTTCTGACTGCAGATGTAGGCCCATAGGACCCTGTCCCAGAAACTCTGCTGCTTCTGCAGCCTGTGCTCTACTGAGTGGACCCACCTTAGAGAGACACCAGAGAGAAAATAGCAATCTCACCTTAGCCAAAGGGTCAGAGCACTCCCTGGAGGCAAGCCCTCCTCTTGGAAAGATCAGGAACTCAAGGCTCATACGTAAACATAACAAAAGCAATATACAGCAAACCAGTAGCCAACATCAAACTAAATGGTGAGAAACTTGAAGCGATCCCACTAAAATCAGGGACTAGACAAGGCTGACCACACTCTCCCTACCTATTCATTATAATACTTGAAGTCCTAGCCAGAACAATTAGACAACAAAAGGAGATCAAGGGGATACAAATTGGAAAGGAAGAAGTCAAATTATCACTATTTACAGATATGATATTATACTGAAGTGACCCCAAAAATTCCACCAGAGAACTCTTAAACCAGATAAATAACTTCAGTGAAGTAGCTGGATATAAAATTAACTCAAATAAATCAATAACCTTTCTCTACACAAAGTATAAACAGGATGAGAAAGAACTTAGGGAAACAGCAACCTTCAAAATAGTCACAAATAATATAAAATTCCTTGGTGTAACTCTAAGCAATTGAAAGATCTGTATGATAAGAACTTCCTTGAAAAAAGAAATGTAAGAAGTTCTCAGAGGATGGAAAAATCTCCCATGCTCATGGATTGGCAGGATTAATAAAGTAAAAAAGGCTATCTTGCCAAAAACAATCTACAGATTCAAAGCAATACACACCAAAATTCCAACTCAATTCTTCACAGAGTTAGAAAGGGCAATTTGCAAATTCATCTGGAATAACTAAAAACCTAGGATAGCAAAAACTCTTCTCAACAATATGATAACCTCTGGTGAAATCACCATCCCTGACCTCAAGCTGTACTACAGAGCAATTGTGATAAAAACTGCATGGTACTGGTACAGCAACAGACAGGTAGAACAATGGAATAGAATTGAAGAAACAGAAATGAACCCACACACCTATGGTCACTTGATCTTTGACAAAGGAGCTAAAGTCATCCAGTGGGAAAAGGACAGCATTTCCAACAAATGGTGGTGGCTCAACTGGTGGTTAGCATGTAGAAGAATGCGAATTGATTCATTCTTATCTCATTGTAAAAAGCTAAAGTCTAAGTGGATCAAGGAACTCCACATAAAATCAGAAACATTGAAACTTATAGAGAAGAAAGTGGGGAAGAGCCTCAAAGATATGGCACAGAGCAAAAATTCCTGAACCGAACACCAATGGCCTGTGCTTTAAGATCAAGAATCTACAAAGGGGATCTCATTAAATTGCAAAGCTCTGTAAGGCAAAGGACACTGTCAATAAGACAAAAACACAACCAACAAATTGGGAAAAGATCTTTACCAATTCTAAATCTGAGAGCAGGCTACTATCCAATATATGCAAAGAACTCAAGGGTCCAGAGCTAAACAAAGAATTCTCAACTGAGGAATAATGAAAAGCTGAGAAGCACCTAAAAAATGTTCAATGTCTTCAATCATCAGGGAAATGCAGATCAAAACAACTCTGAGATTCAACCTCATACCAGTCAGAATGACTAAGATGAAAACTCAGGTGACAGCAGATGCTGGTGAGGATGTGGAGAAAGAGGAACACTCCTCTATTGCTGGTAGGATTGCAAGCTGGTACAACCACTCTGGAAATCAGTTTGGCAATTCCTCAGAAAATTGGACATAGTACTACTGGAAGATCCAGCAATACCACTCCTGGGCATATACCCAGAAGATGATCTAACATGGAATAAGGATACATGCTCCACTATGTCATAACAGCCCTATTTATAATAGCCAGAAACTGGAAATAACCCAGATGTCCCTCTACAGGGGAATGGAAACAAACAAACAAACAAAATGTGCTACATTTACACAATGGAGTATTACTCAACTATTAAAAACAAAGAATTTATGAAACATTTAGACAAATGGATGGATATGGGGGATATCATCCTGAGTGAGGTAACCCAATCACAAAAGAACACATGTGATATGTACTCACTAATAAGTGGATATTAGCTCAGAAGCTCAGAATACCCAAGATACAATTTGCAAAACACATGAAACTCAAGAAGAAGGAAGACAATGTGTGGATACTTCTTTCCTTCTTAGAAAGGAGAACAAAATCCCCATGGAAGGAGTTACAGAGACAAAGTTCAGAGCCTAGACTGAAGAAATGACCATCCAGAGACTGTCCCACCAGGGGATTCAGCCCATAAACAACCACCAAACACAGACACTATTGCAGATGCCATCAAGTGTTTGCTCACAGGATACTAATATAGCTGTCTCCTCAGAGTTCCTGCCAGTGCCTGACAAATACAGAAGTGGATGCTCATAGCCATTCATTGGACAGAGCACAGGGTCCCTAATGAAGGAGCTAGAGAACGTACCCAAGGAGATGAAGGGGTTTGCATCCCCATAGGCGGAACAACAGTATGAACTAACCAGTACCCCCAGAGCTGCCTGGGACTGAACCACCAGTCAAAGAAATCACATGGTGAGACTTATGGCTCTAGCTGCATATGTAGCAGAGAATGGCCTAATCAGTCATCAATGTGAGGAGAAACCCTTGTTCCTGTGAATGTTCTATGCCCCAGTATAGGAGATGCCAGGGCCAGGAGGCAGGAGTAGGTGGGTTGGGGAGCAAAGAGAGGGGGAGAGGGAATAGAGGATTTTCAGAGGGTAAACTAGGAAAGGGGATAACATTTGAAATGTAAATAAAGAAAACATCTATTCAAAAAAATAAAAAACCAACAACATTAAATCAGAAAAATATATTATCTTTATGTCTTTAGTGTAGCCTCTGAAAAGGGTCCATGACTCGCAAAGAATGATATCCCATACTCAAATAGGATGTAAGAGCAAAGAGTGTTTATTATGTAGAGAACCTGAATGCAAGGTTCTTTTCTAGCTCATGATGGAAGACAGAGGGGTGAACTTTGTAATGTCAGTTTAAAGCCTGTCAGATTAGGAGTGGATAACTTTTAGCTTTCTTTTCTCGATTACTTAGTTCAATCCCCAAGGTATGGGTGCATTTCTTATGGTTTAAGGCTCTGGAGAATTTTGGGGACTTTGCTAATTAACTACCTATACTTGGCTCAAGCTAGTTGCTGGGACAGCTTCTATAGCTCCTGACTGGCCCCCGATGAGGTTGGCTTAGGCTAGGTGGTGGAACAGCTTTCAGATTGACTGCCTGTCATGGACAGTTTTTCCTGGAATTGAGTGTTTTGGACTTTTTCAGTCTGGAAAACAAAAACTTAAATTCAGTCTACAAAAACTGCCAGTTTGCATTCTGTCATGAAGTCAGCCTGGCTCAGGCTAACTGGGTCCTCTCACCTCAAGATCAAACTCGTTAAGGTAAAGGAGCTACAAAACTGCAAGCTAAGGACAGCTGTAGGCTGTGTGGAGGAAAGTGCTCACAGTTTCTTTGGCCAAGAAACAAAGGTTGGAAGAAGTTTGAGCAGGCTGAATCCTGATTAGCCTCTTTTGGGTACTCAGAGTAGAATTCCATACCATATAGTATTCACTTAAATTATATTGAGCCATAGAATTATCTATTACAACTAACAAAAAGTAAAGCATTATAAAATACAAAAGTAAAGAGAAAAGAGCTTCTTTAGAAATGTTTGGGAGAAGTGATCTTCCCAGAAAGAATCACAATCATTGGTGAGCCCTGAACACATACACGTGAGTATTTTTATGTTATTGGAGCATGATATATTTAGTAATATATATGCTCATGCTTATGTGTATACACATTTACCATTGTCTTTGATATCGTAAACTCACCTCTTCCAGTGAACCAGAAACAAGGCAGAGTGAAGCCAGAGGCATAGAAAGGTACTCACTTAATGCAATAATTCCAGCTAAAAGTATATTCAAGTAACCATGTTAATATATGCCAAACCTCACTTCAACATATTCCCCCATTGTTTACTAATAGTCAAAAAAATAGGAACAAAGTCACCCACTACTCTAACAGTATAGTAAGATTTAAAGTGTTTTATCATAATTATAAGCAAAATATATATAAAAAATTTTATATATAAAGTATAAAATGTTGAATATTCATATGAAAAGTTATAAGCATTATTACTTATAATTAGATAAAGAAAACATATTTGCTACAGCAACATTCTATTAAGCTTTCTGTTTCTAGTAACCGAATCAGCAGTTCCTCACTTGAAATAAAGCAACATTAAAGCCCAGATGCTCACTTTAAGCAACTTTGACCTTTTGTGGTCAGTAAATGACAAAGCCATGCAAGATGTGTGCTAATCAAATTTCTGACCTTAAAGAGAAATAAGTCATTCTTTAATTTTGAAATGTTTGATGTACTAAAATGGTACAGATGATATGTATATATCTACAAGCTGCATAAATATGAGAACAAACTTTTACCGGCATAGAAATTATTCTAGTAGGTTGTGCTACATCACTGCCTAATAACATGGCCAATTTTAAACTTGAGAGAATGGATTCACCAAGATGATTGTTAAAATGTGTCAAAATACGGTTGTGATCTAGGGATACATGAAGATTATGGATAATAATATGTGAAAATGAACAACAATACAAAGTTGAGCCTGGACATCTTCATGCTAATTACTGCCATGATAATAATGATACTTAAGAGACTCAAGAAACATAATTCCACAGGATCAGCCATTCTTCAATTGCACTTTGTGAAACCCTAAACTGTTTAGTTTTTCGGAATACATTCTTGTGTCTTTACAACTACATTTGAAAGCTTCGGTTGAAGCCCAGAAGTCTAATGCAAAAGGAAAATACAACAATAACAGTATCCTAGTGAGCAATCACAAATAAATGGCTTATGAAATATTCAATACGCATCCAATGCTAACTCCTTATGACGAGACCAGGCAATGCAAAATAAGATGTGTCTACTCTAATTAATTACTCAGAAATTGCAGAGAATAAATAATCATTGAACTAATTCTGAAAATGGACATAATAGCACCATTAATCATCAACTATAAATTATTTAATTGAATAATAGTCCTGAAAGGAAAAATTAGTATTATAGTTACTTACTCATTTAATGCTCATCATAATAATGTTGTCAACTAGAATGTATGATGCCATCAAATAATTTTAAAATGTTTAGGTTCAATTAACACTGCTAAGATGCATTGACTTGTACTGTGTAGGATGAGTTTAGAAAGGCAATTCAGTAATTATCTGTCATTTGAGTTTCTGTGACATAAACCAATTAGCCCTCTAGACCCCACATAAACTCCAAATCATAAGCACAATATAGTAAACATTCTGAATAAACTTCTAAAGTCAGCATTAGGGAACATACATAAAATAAGATTAAAATCAATCACTTTTATCTGTCTGACACAAGTAGATGTAGTGCTTGTATGTAAAACATTTTATTTCATTTATCAAGAATGATAAAAACCTCTAAATGTTGTGGTTGGAAAACAGCAAAAATAGTTCCCCCAAAATCAAAGCTAGCTGTGCACAAGTGTTTCTTGCTTCTGAACTAATGAGCTTTTCTTTAAGGTCTGCATGAAGCTGCCACTTAGAAAGCCATAGCACTTTCCTTTATCTGTGCCGGCAACAGGGAGAGTTTGGTAAAGTAACTAAACAGTGAGCGAAGGAGGCAAAGGAGAGTGGTACCCAGATCTCTGTACTAGCTGAAAGTTCTAGGCCATTTGGAAAGCAAGAGTTGAAATGGAAGGGGTGGGTGAAGAGAACTACTAAGAACTACTCTTGAAATTAAGATTAAAATCTACTTTTTATGATTTGAATGCCTTTAGGAAAAGATTAGAGTTGTTTCTACTAGCTGAATGTTGGATTTCAGGCATGAAGCCTGTAGGCTAGAAGCCTTTTACTAGATAAATTAACATACATTTGTTTTCTTATTTGAAACACCTGCCAAATTACTCAGCTAAACATAAAACTGGCATGTTTTATTTTCAAGTTATTGTCCACTGCATGGATATTGGATTCAATGCAAGTTCTTTTATAAGTAATATGTAGTATGCTGAAATTTATAGTATATTGGATGCTCATGTTCTTGTCAAATGTTCCAAAAGGCAGGAGTTGTATGAGATTGTATGGCCAACACCATTTCCCTCCACTGAGTAATGCAACGTACAAAATAAGTATAAATGAAATATATACCACTGCCTCGTTTGTTCAGTTTCTCTGAACCTGAGGAAGATGACATGCCAGTTTCATATTGAATTTAGTAGTGATAAGCATATAATAGCCTGCTGAAGTTGCTATATAAAAACTGTGGGGTCAATGGCTGATTTTCAAAGTGAAGAGCTCAGATAACTGGAAAGGAAGGAGATGATGAAATCAAGTATACTGCTTTTCCACTGTGTTGGCTATTACTTTGATAATGGGGAAATTCCACAATAGATCAGTTGGGGCACACAAATGGTTTCAGTATTATAGCCTATATTGAGCCATAAAAGTACTTGGAATTTTTGCACAAATATTTGAGCAATGTCAGATAATTTAATGCCTGGCTATTCTATCTCACCTGTATCAAATGGACTAAACCCTCATACATTTAAGTGATTATATTGTTTAGTTAAAAAATTGATAGGTATTCTTTTTTTATAAGACTTGCCTTGGTCTTGGTGTCTGTTCACAGCAGTGAAACCCTAACTAAGACACTATCTTAGTCCCATACAGCTATTATAATTTTAAATCTGTTACAACATTTTATGTGATACAAAATAAATGGTAATTATATAACTGTAAAAAAAAATTGATAGGGGGATGCAGAAAAACATAGCAAAAATAATTAACATATTATTAGTATAAGATACTTTTATCAAATAAACATTATAATTAACAACAAATTTAACATTAAGTGTTGTATGAAGTAGTCACACAATAAAAGTCACAACTCAATTCAAATCAGAGAAATGTAGCTTCGGGGTGCTATTTTCATTTCAGAGACTTATACTGCAGAATGCTACCTAAACTAGGACCATCCAAGCAAGGACCCTCTGGGCAGAGAACCTTGACTGCTCAAACAACCTTCTCAGTTCTGTATGAGGAACCAACTTGAATATCTTAGCTTTGACAGAGTGGATTAACTACATTACATTAATCCTGAAAACAAATCGCTTTGGCAAGCTTTTCAATAATTTAGTTGTTTTTCCTATATTTCTATTTCTCAAAAGGCAAAACAGGACAGCCTCCAAGTCTTTTAAATTACAAGTGATCTATGGGCTGGAGAGTTGGCCCAGTAGTTAAGAGTGCTTACAGCTCCTGCAGAGAAGGTCAGTTCAATTTCTAGCATCCACACGGTGGCATAAAACTATCTATAACTCCAGTTGCAGAGGATCTGGAATCTTCTGGTTTCTGTGGGACTGGGGCAGGATGGCAGTGATTCCATGTAGGAAAGAGTTGTTTGGAGGTGAGGTACTTGGACTAAAGTAGACGTACATCTTGCTCTGTGGAAGAACCAGCTTTCTCCTGTTTAAGACAAAGACGAAATCAATAAACAAGCAGTCATAATAAAACTGCTAGACCCTTGACACAACCACCAAAGATCTATCAAAGGTCTACCGAAACAATAGAAAATACATTTGAATTTCTTAGTGGACGATTAAGGTTGGGTTAGTCATTCTAATGCTCACTTTCCTCTGGGTCACATTGACACCTCAGAACTTTCCAAATAAGGCTAATTGTCAAAATCAGGTGCAGAACTTTGTAGAGTTAAAACTAGCCAGGTATCTCCAAGTCCAGAAATGCACATAGCCTATATATGATGAAAATATATTTGTTTTGTTAAGGTGCTTTTGTAATTCTTCCTTCTTTGGCTGTCTTGCCTTCTTATGACACAGTCCTTTTAGAATATTTCACTCTGCTTATTTAAGTTTTTCCTGGTTCTGTCATAAAGCATCCAGAGAAAAGCAGTTTTATGAAGAAGGGGTTAATTCTGGCTCATATTTTGAGGCTGCAAAAAGCCCATAGTGGTGGGAAAGACCGCCATGTGGTAGCTAGTGCTTGCAAAGGCAGCCGAGAAGGTTGCAGCCACTGTTAGGAAGCAGAGATAATGAGTGCTGGTCCTGGCTTCATATTCTACAGTTGCACAGCCCAGGATCCTCACCTAGGGAATGTTCTACCCAAAGGTAAGAAGTGTCTTTCCTTACAAATTAACTTAATGAAGAGAATCCTTCACAAATACTCTTGAAGTCTCTCTGCACTACTTGAACTAATCCCTCACAGACAGTTAACACTAACCTCTGCTAAACACAGAAGAGGCTGGAGAATGTCCTTTGAATGCTTCCACTAATATTTTGCATAAAGGAAAAGTCAAGGATAAAAATAGACTACAATATGTTGAACAATCATGATATTTTCCTATAAAAATATTGAATATTTCAGACTTTCCCATATTCATTAAAACTATGCAAGATGTTAAGTATACATTTAGAACTAGATTTCTTTCAACTTAGGAACATATAAGTAATTAATTCTAATTTTAAAACTTTCTTTCAATAGCCATTATAGGCATTTCTTTTAAAAAAAATGTTTAAAAGGTGACTTCACATCAATTTGAAGACGAAGACCCGTACTGAAAAACAAGGCAACATTGAATGCTTCCCTTTTCTTTGACGATACACAGGTGGCTGGACTGTGTGATCTTTTAAAGTTATTTTAGGTTTTAAAACAGCAGAATTATCCCTTGGACAAAAGAATTTTAAAACAGACATTAGGAGTTCAATCTAATTGGCAATAAAATTGGTAGAAACCCTTTGTTATGACTTAAAATATGATAATTAAATTCACATAGATAGAATTTGCTTTCCTGGTGGCATCCATATAAAATATCAATTTTTTCATTAACTTTAAGAGTGGAAATATTCTGATCATATTTAAGGTTATAAGTTATATGTAATAGTTTGAAAAGAGATATGCAATAAATTTATAATGTTTCATTGCTTTGCTGTCATAATTTTCTTTACATTAGTATTTTCCATTTAATGACTGATTTTTAAAGTTGTTTCACGTAAATTATATATGTATAATATAAATATATAAAATAATTATATATGTGTATATATATTTGAGGGGGAGACTGTTTGAGGTAAGTTTTCTCTGTATAGCCTTGACTGCCCTGGAACTCATTCAGAAGACCAGGCTGGCCTTGAACTCGAAGAGATCTATATATCTCTGCCTACTGAGTGAAGGGAGAGTATATATATATATATATATATATATATATATATATATATATATATATACTCCCCATAAAAATGGTAGATGGTCAACCCTAATTGTGGGCAGCACCAGTCTATGGCACAATCCGAGACTAAAGAAAAATAGGGAAATGAATTAAGGAAGCCAGACTTACTACATTCTCCTTTTCTTGCTTCCTGGTCCATTTAACATGTGTGCCAGTTCATCCTGCCCATAGCTGTTAGCTGCCTCTTATACTGTGATACACTGCGTCTTCTGAGCCATGAATCACAGTAAGCCTTCCTTCTTCGTAGATTGCTTCTTGCCACAGATTAAGTTATGACAAAGAATAATGTAATTCACAACCTGTTTCCTGATCTGCCAAATGAAGACTTGTGAAGGATGAGGTGTTTGGTAAACTATGTTATAATTGCCCACCAGGTACTTGCTACGCAGGCATGCAGAGCTTATATTTCATATCTAAGATTCCACATAAAAGCTGGGTTTACTAGGATCACCTGTAATGCAACTCAAGTTGAGGAATAGAGACAGGAGGATCATTGTGGCTTGCTGGCCAACACCCTAGCACCAGCTCCAGCTTCCATGGGAGCCCAGGTCTCCATGAATTAAGGCACACAGTAATAGATCAGGGCATGAACTCCTGCTCTAACTTATGGACACATATGTATCTGCATGCATTAACACACCTCCACATCCACAGACACCAACACACCCCCACAGACACCCACAGACAACACAAACAAACAACCCTTTCTCTCCTCCTCCCTCTCCCCCTCTCTTTTTCTCTCTCCCCTGACCCCCCACAAAATACATACTTGCAGATTTGAATGTAAGTAGAACATGTTTCCAAGATGTCAGTACATAAAAAGTAACAAGTCATCTTTATTCGCACTATAGGATGGTAAAGACAAATAAAATAATACAAACATAAACACCCATATTTTGCAAATAAATTAAATAAGTCTTTTCAAATAAGGTGGGGGTAGAGAGCAAGAGGGCTTCTGTGGTTAATATTTAACCGGGAAGTATTAGAACTGTTCTTTTTGCAGGGATTTATGATGCATAGAGTCGAAACGTGTTTTCCAACAGGACTGAACCACAGTACAGACCCACTGTAAGTCACACAAAGTAGGAAAACGACCTTACAAAAGGCAGTCACTTGTTACAGAAATCTAGGTTAAAACAATGCTCCTTGTCAACTTAGAGATCATCCTCTTTTCAGATAGAAAAGTGGAGAAACTATTATATTTAAAAAACAATCATGCAAATAAAATATGTATCACAAGGTATAGAATAAAGATATAGAGAGAAGGAGAAAATACAAACGCCATTTTTATATCACTGAGTGTGTACAATCTAATCAAAGAACTTTCCTCAAAATAAATAAACTAGTCCTTGAGCAGCAGCTCCTGGTGGCACCATTTGTTACCCGTCCTTTGTCCTAAATATACCTGGTAATTGGAGTCGCCACCTGTGTTTTTCTAATTGCTTTTATCTTTAGGGAAAATCTATTGCTCATACCTTCTTGACAAAATGTAGGTTTGCAGCTTGGAGCCAGACACCTGCTGGTACTTGTTTTTCAGTCCTCCCATCGGTACTTAGGGAAACAAGGCATGATACTCTACTTTGCATGCGAAAGAAAATATTTCCTGGGACCATTAGATAATATTTTTACTTATAAAACTGATAAACATTTTTTAAAACGTTTATTTTGTGCACACAGGTTTTCTGAAGTAAATACTATAAGGAAGAGAGAACCTCTGCCCTTAATTTTTAAAAATTAATTAAAATAAAATAAAATAAATGATATTTAATTCATAACTTCACCCTTTCTATGTCCTCCTGGTAGCCTCACTATAGTCCTCCATAGCCTTTAAAGATTGTCCACTTTCCTTTGCATATTATCACTACATATAAAGATTGTCCACTTTCCTTTGCATATTATCACTACATATAAATGTCAATGCTTAGTCTATTTCTGTTGCTGGTGTGCATCTGATTTCATGGATGACCATTATGCATTGGTCAATTAGGGGTCTCATTCAACAAAGAAGGTAATTCTCCCTCTAGCAGGAATCAGTTGCCTGGAGTTTTTTGTCTAAGGATGGGGCCTTGAGGTATCACCTTACACATTAGCATATTTATAGCTTCCCAGTTTCCAGGAGACACATTTCTCAGCACACCTCAATATCCTCTGGCTCTCTTAGTCTTTCAGCTCCTTCATCTACGGTGCTCTCTAACACATGGATTGCAGAGATGAATTTACTGTGGTCCTATTTCCATATTGAACTCAGGGTTGTGTACAATATGGTTGTCTGTGATATTCTCCATTAAATGAAAAATGAATTGTAAAATTGAACTTAAATGGTGATAGGTACACTTATTTGTATGTGTGTGTGTGTTTGTGTGTGTGTGTGTGTGTGTGTGTGTGTGTGTGTGTATGTGTGATATTTTTGTTTGGTTTTTAAAATAGGGTTTCTCTGGTTGTTGTGAAACTCACTCTGTAGACCAGGCTGACTTTCTCATTTCTACTACCTGCTTTGTGGTCCCTTCTTATTTTCATGGTGTATCCGTATATTATTTAGAGTTCCCTAGGCTTTTTGTATATGCCCTCCGTGTGTGTGTGTGTATGTGTGTGTGTGTGCATATAAAAGAGACCCTTTTTATGCCTTACAGATTATGTTCCAGCTCACCCAAATATGGCTGATTATAAATGGAAGATCTAAGAATCCATTAGTTGTTCTGTCCAGATACCTGAAGAAGTAGACTTCGGTGCCAGTGAGGAATGGGCGAATGGGCTTTTTAAAAGCCAGGTCCAGAGCCATAACATGGGCAAGCAAGCAGAGAGCAAGAATGGAAGCTGGAGAGGAGGCTGGAGAGGGAGCAGGAGAGGGGAGAGGGAGGGGGAGGAGGAGAGGGAGGGGGAGGGAGAGGGGGAGACCTTCTACCATGTCCTTTAAATAGGCTGCCAGTAGAAATTGTGACCCCAATTAAAGATGTATCATCCCACCTCAAAGATTTAAAGCAGAGATGGATCTTCCCACTTTAAAGGATTTAATTAGAAGACAAACAAACAAACAAACAAACAGAAAAACAAAAAAAACTCACAGCTGTGACCTGCAATTTTGGTTTAGTTAATTTCAGATGGATTGAAGTAGACAACCAAGAAAAGTCAGCACTCTGCACTCTCTCCACAGGACCTACTCACATCTGAAAAACTGGAGTGAGGAACTAGAGATGACAGAGGATGTTTAGTATCTGTCTTTCTGTGTTGAGTTATGTCATTCAGTATAACTTCTCCTAGGCCCCTTCCATTCATCTGCAAATTTCATCCATTTATTTTCTTTCCAGTAGAATGATATTCTATTGTATAGATGTACCGCATTTTCATTATCTGTTCATCTGCTGAAGGACATTTATGTTGCTCCATTTAATAGTTTCTATGTACTCAGCAGCAATAAACATTGCTGAGCAAGTATCTTTTAGTGGAATAGGATGTCAAAAATTTGGGCATATGCCAAAGAATGGTATAGCTGGGTCATATAGTAGATTTAATTTTGGCTTTTGAAGATGCTACAAGCTGATATCAATAGTACTGCACTAGATTGCAGTTCACACAGAATTAATAAAGGCTCCCCTTTCAACAAAGCCTCATCATCATTTTTCGTTTGTTATTTATCAGACATCAGCCATTCAAACTCGAGTTAAGTTGCCCTTTTATTAAGACAAACTTTGTTTTTGTCTTTAGTAGAAAATATAAAACTTCTGGTTTTCTTCTTTACTATTATTAAACAAATGGTAATGCTAATATCATACATGGCATGCTATTTTATATTGGTTTAATTCCAGAATTCATTTGATCATTCTTATCTTGAATTAGTGTTTCACACTTTCAACTGAGGAACATGGCCACTTACTGTTCTGAGATATCTAGGTAGCTTATTATAGAAATTTCATCATCTTTCACAAATAAGTTTATGAATTTAAAAGAGAGTACATATGGATGCATAAGAGGGGTTTGACAGAAGAAACAAAGGGAGAAATGTTGAATTATAATCTTAATTTTTAAAAAAAAAAAGGTAAAACTAAATTCAATAGAAATAAACATGTTCAGCTGACCCGTCCAGCAGGTCCAGTTATTCGAGGATCTCGAGGGGACCTCCTCCTAATAACCAAATGGGGGGTAGAGAGAGATGAGGGTCTTGTACGAATAATGACACGGAAACCGTTCTGAAGTTGTATCAAGACCACCAAATGTATTAGCCAGGCCCAAGGTTTAAATACACAAGCAAAAGGGGAAGTGCCTTTTAGCAGGAAGGATGGGGCAGTAGAATTGCACAAGGAAACGGGGAAGTACAGATACTTATCAGCGGGAGGGTTGGGGCAATACAAGCAAAAGGAGAAGTATTTATGGGAAGGGGGGGCAATAGAAATTCTTTCTTTTGACAGCTACATGGGGAAGCAGGAACTTGGTGGTGTCAGGGTGTGGTCAGGAGAGCGGTGATGACCCAGGGTTGGAACATCCCGTGGTTCTCGGAATCCATGTGTTGGTGGCCCGCTTTTGACCCCTTTTTCTTCTCAGGGGGAGAGGCCCAATTCAGAGATCAGGACAATAGCGTTGCCTAAATGGCTCCCAACATCTCCCCCGTTTTAATATTATTATGAAGGCATATTGTATAATAAATTTGTAGCCACGTTTTTTTTTTTTTTTTTTTTTTTCTGGTTGCATTTCTTTTTTTTTTTTTTTTCCATTTTTTATTAGGTATTTCGCTCATTTACATTTGCAATGCTATACCAAAAGTCCCCCATAGCCACCCACCCCCTCTCCCCTACCCACCCACTCCCCTTTTATGGCCCTGGCGTTCCCCTGTACTGGGGCATATAAAGTTTGCGTGTCCAATGGGCCTCTCTTTCCAGTGATGGCCGACTAGGCCATCTTTTGATGCATATGCAGCTAGAGTCAAGAGCTCCGGGGTACTGGTTAGTTCATAATGTTGTTCCACCTATAGTGTTGCAGATCCCTTTAGCTTCTTTGGTACTTTCTCTAGCTCCTTCATTGGGGGCCATGTGATCCATCCAATAGCCGACTGTGAGCATCCACTTCTATGCTTGCTAGGCCCAGGCATACTCTGACAAGAGACAGCTATATCAGGGTCCTTTCAGCATAATCTTGCTAGTGTATGCAATGGTGTCAGCATTTGGAAGCTGATTATGGGATGGATCCCCGGATATGGTAGTGTCTACATGGTCCATCCTTTTATCTCAGCTCCAAACTTTGTCTCTGTAACTCCTTCCAAGGGTGTTTTGCTCCCACTTCTAAGGAGGGGCATAGTGTTCACACTTCAGTCTTCATTTTTCTTGAGTTTCATGTGTTTAGGAAATTGTATCTTATATCTTGGGTATCTTAGGTTTTGGGCTAATATCCACTTATCAGTGAGTACATATTGTGTGAGTTCCTTTGTGAATGTGTTACCTCACTCAGGATGATGCCCTCCAGGTCCATCCATTTGGCCAGGAATTTCATAAATTCATTCTTTTTAATAGCTGAGTAGTACTCCATTGTGTAGATGTACCACATCTTCTGTATCCATTCCTCTGTTGAGGGGCATCTGGGTTCCTTCCAGCTTCTGGCTATTATAAATAAGGCTGCTATGAACATAGTGGAGCATGTGTCCTTCTTACCAGTTGGGGCATCTTCTGGATATATGCCCAGGAGAGGTATTGCTGGATCCTCCGGTAGTACTATATCCAGTTTTCTGAGGAACCGCCAGACTGATCTCCAGAGTGGTTGTACAAGCCTGCAATCCCACCAACAATGGAGGAGTGTTCCTCTTTCTCCACATCCACGCCAGCATCTGCTGTCACCTGAATTTTTGATCTTAGCCATTCTGACTGGTGTGAGGTGGAATCTCAGGGTTGTTTTGATTTGCATTTCCCTGATGATTAAGGATGTTGAGCATTTTTTCAGGTGCTTCTCTGCCATTCGGTATTCCTCAGGTGAGAATTCTTTGTTCAGTTCTGAGCCCCATTTTTTAATGGGGTTATTTGATTTTCTGAAGTCCACCTTCTTGAGTTCTTTATATATGTTGGATATTAGTCCCCTATCTGATTTAGGATAGGTAAAGATCCTTTCCCAATCTGTTGGTGGTCTTTTTGTCCTATTGACGGTGTCTTTTGCCTTGCAGAAACTTTGGAGTTTCATTAGGTCCCATTTGTCAATTCTCGATCTTACAGAGCAAGCCATTGCTGTTCTGATCAGGAATCTTTCCCCTGTACCCATATCTTCAAGGCTTTTCCCCACTTTCTCCTCTATAAGTTTCAGTGTCTCTGGTTTTATGTGAAGTTCCTTGATCCACTTAGATTTGACCTTAGTACAAGGAGATAAGTATGGATCGATTCGCATTCTTCTACATGATAACAACCAGTTGTGCCAGCACCAATTGTTGAAAATGCTGTCTTTCTTCCACTGGATGGTTTTAGCTCCCTTGTCGAAGATCAAGTGACCATAGGTGTGTGGGTTCATTTCTGGGTCTTCAATTCTATTCCATTGGTCTACTTGTCTGTCTCTATACCAGTACCATGCAGTTTTTATCACAATTGCCCTGTAGTAAAGCTTTAGGTCAGGCATGGTGATTCCACCAGAGGTTCTTTTATCCTTGAGAAGAGTTTTTGCTATCCTAGGTTTTTTGTTATTCCAGATGAATTTGCAAATTGCTCCTTCTAATTCGTTGAAGAATTGAGTTGGAATTTTGATGGGGATTGCATTGAATCTGTAGATTGCTTTTGGCAAGATAGCCATTTTTACAATGTTGATCCTGCCAATCCATGAGCATGGGAGATCTTTCCATCTTCTGAGATCTTCTTTAATTTCTTTCTTCAGAGACTTGAAGTTTTTATCATACAGATCTTTTACTTCCTTAGTTAGAGTCACGCCGAGATATTTTATATTATTTGTGACTATTGAGAAGGGTGTTGTTTCCCTAATTTCTTTCTCAGCCTGTTTATTCTTTGTGTAGAGAAAGGCCATTGACTTGTTTGAGTTAATTTTATATCCAGCTACTTCACCAAAGCTGTTTATCAGGTTTAGGAGTTCTCTGGTGGAATTTTTAGGGTCACTTATATATACTATCATATCATCTGCAAAAAGTGATATTTTGACTTCCTCTTTTCCAATTTGTATCCCCTTGATCTCCTTTTGTTGTCGAATTGCTCTGGCTAATACTTCAAGTACTATGTTGAAAAGGTAGGGAGAAAGTGGGCAGCCTTGTCTAGTCCCTGATTTTAGTGGGATTGCTTCCAGCTTCTCTCCATTTACTTTGATGTTGGCTACTGGTTTGCTGTAGATTGCTTTTATTATGTTTAGGTATGGGCCTTGAATTCCTGATCTTTCCAAAACTTTTATCATGAATGGGTGTTGGATCTTGTCAAATGCTTTCTCTGCATCTAACGAGATGATCATGTGGTTTTTGTCTTTGAGTTTGTTTATATAATGGATTACATTGATGGATTTTCGTATATTAAACCATCCCTGCATCCCTGGAATAAAACCTACTTGGTCAGGATGGATGATTTCTTTAATGTGTTCTTGGATTCGGTTAGCGAGAATTTTATTAAGGATTTTTGCATCGATATTCATAAGAGAAATTGGTCTGAAGTTCTCTATCTTTGTTGGATCTTTCTGTGGTTTAGGTATCAGAGTAATAGTGGCTTCATAAAATGAGTTGGGTAGAGTACCTTCTACTTCTATCTTGTGAAATAGTTTGTGCAGAACTGGAATTAGATCTTCTTTGAAGGTCTGATAGAACTCTGCACTAAACCCATCTGGTCCTGGGCTTTTTTTGGTTGGGAGACTATTAATAACTGCTTCTATTTCTTTAGGGGATATGGGACTGTTTAGAAGGTCAACTTGATCCTGATTCAACTTTGGTACCTGGTATCTGTCCAGAAATTTGTCCATTTCGTCCAGGTTTTCCAGTTTTGTTGAGTATAAGCTTTTGTAGAAGGATCTGATGGTGTTTTGGATTTCTTCAGGATCTGTTGTTATGTCTCCCTTTTCATTTCTGATTTTGTTGATTAGGATTTTGTCCCTTTGCCCTCTAGTGAGTCTAGCTAAGGGTTTATCTATCTTGTTGATTTTCTCAAAGAACCAACTCCTCGTTTGGTTAATTCTTTGAATAGTTCTTCTTGTTTCCACTTGGTTAATTTCACCCCTGAGTTTGATTATTTCCTGCCGTCTACTCCTCTTGGGTGAATTTGCTTCCTTTTTTTCTAGAGCTTTTAGATGTGTTGTCAAGCTGCTAGTATGTGCTCTCTCCCGTTTCTTCTTGGAGGTACTCAGAGCTATGAGTTTCCCTCTTAGAAATGCTTTCATTGTGTCCCAAAGGTTTGGGTACGTTGTGGCTTCATTTTCATTAAACTCTAAAAAGTCTTTAATTTCTTTCTTTATTCCTTCCTTGACCAAGGTATCATTGAGAAGAGTGTTGTTCAGTTTCCACGTGAATGTTGGCTTTCCATTCTTAATGTTGTTATTGAAGATCAGTCTTAGGCCATGGTGGTCTGATAGGATACATGGGACAATTTCAATATTTTTGTATCTGTTGAGGCTTATTTTGTGACCAATTATATGGTCAATTTTGGAGCAGGTCCCGTGAGGTGCTGAGAAGAAGGTATATCCTTTTGTTTTAGGATTAAATATTCTGTAGATATCTGTCAGGTCCATTTGTTTCATAACTTCTGTTAGTTTCACTGTGTCCCTGTTTAGTTTCTGTTTCCACGATCTGTCCATTGATGAAAGTGGTGTGTTGAGGTCTCCCACTATTATTGTGTGAGGTGCAATGTGTGCTTTGAGCTTTACTAAAGTGTCTTTAATGAATGTGGCTGCCCTTGCATTTGGAGCGTAGATATTCAGAATTGAGAGTTCCTCTTGGAGGATTTTACCTTTGATGAGTATGAAGTGTCCCTCCTTGTCTTTTTTGATAACTTTGGGTTGGAAGTCGATTTTATCCGATATTAGAATGGCTACTCCAGCCTGTTTCTTCAGACCATTTGCTTGGAAAATTGTTTTCCAGCCTTTCACTCTGAGGTAGTGTCTGTCTTTTTCCCTGAGATGGGTTTCCTGTAAGCAGCAGAATGTTGGGTCCTGTTTGTGTAGCCAGTCTGTTAGTCTATGTCTTTTTATTGGGGAATTGAGTCCATTGATATTAAGAGATATTAAGGAAAGGTAGTTGTTGCTTCCTGTTATTTTTGTTGTTAAAGTTGGCATTCTGTTCTTGTGGTTGTCTTCTTTTAGGTTTGTTGAGGGATTATCTTCTTGTTTTTTCTAGGGCGTGGTTCCCGTCCTTGTATTGGTTTTTTTCTGTTATTATCCTTTGAAGGGCTGGATTCGTGGAGAGATAATGGGTGAATTTAGTTTTGTCGTGGAATACTTTGGTTTCTCCATCTATGGTAATTGAGAGTTTGGCTGGGTATAGTAGCCTGGGCTGGCATTTGTGTTCTCTTAGTGTCTGTATAACATCTGTCCAGGCTCTTCTGGCTTTCATAGTCTCTGGTGAAAAATCTGGTGTAATTCTGATAGGCTTGCCTTTATATGTTACTTGACCTTTTTCCCTTACTGCTTTTAGTATTCTATCTTTATTTAGTGCATTTGGTGTTCTGATTATTATGTGTCGGGAGGAATTTCTTTTCTGGTCCAGTCTATTTGGAGTTCTGTAGGCTTCTTGTATGTTCATGGGCATCTCTTTCTTTAGATTTGGGAAGTTTTCTTCAATAATTTTGTTGAAGATGTTTGCTGGTCCTTTGAGTTGAAAATCTTCATTCTCATCCACTCCTATTATCCGTAGGTTTGGTCTTCTCATTGTGTCCTGGATTTCCTGGATGTTTTGAGTTAGGATCTTTTTGCATTTTCCATTTTCTTTGATTGTTGTGCCGATGTTCTCTATGGAGTCTTCTGCACCTGAGATTCTCTCTTCCATCTCTTGTATTCTGTTGCTGATGCTGGCATCTATGGTTCCAGATTTCTTTCCTAGGGTTTCTATCTCCAGCGTCGCCTCACTTTGGGTTTTCTTTATTGTGTCTACTTCCCTTTTTAGGTCTAGTATGGTTTTGTTCATTTCCATCACCTGTTTGGATGTGTTTTCCTGTTTTTCTATAAGGACTTCTACCTGTTTGGTTGTGTTTTCCTGTTTTTCTTTAAGGACTTGTAACTCTTTAGCAGTGTTTTCCTGTTTTTCTTTAAGGACTTGTAACTCTTTAGCAGTGTTCTCCTGTATTTCTTTAAGTGAGTTATTGAATTCCTTCTTTATGTCCTCTACCATCATCATGAGATATGCTTTTAAATCCAGGTCTACCTTTTCAGGTGTGTTAGGGTGTCCTGGATTGGGCGAAGTGGGCGTTCTGAGTTCTGATGATGGTGAGTGGTCCTGGCTTCTGTTAGTAGGATTCTTACGTTTACCTTTCGCCATCTGGCAATCTCTGGAGTTAGTTGTTATAGTTGTCTTTGTTAAAAGATTGTTCCTCTGTTGATTTTGTTACCCTCTATCAGCAGGCGTGGGAGACAAGCTCTCTTCTCTGAGTTTCAGTGGTCAGAGCAGTCTCTGTAGGCAAGCTCTCCTCTCTCAGGGAAGGTGTACAGTTATCTGGTGTTTGGACCTCCTCCTGGCTGAAGGTGAAGGCCCAAAACAGGATCTTTCCCAGAAGCTGTGTTGCTTTGGCCAGGAAGGTGGCTGGTTGTCTGGAGCTGAAGATGGCGCCGCCCAGAAGCTCTGCGACTCTCTCGCCCGTCCCAGAAACGGCTGGCACTCTGTATTCCACACGGTCACCCGTGCAGCCTGCCCTCCGCGGAGTCCCGGAGCCAAGAAGGCTCCCGCCGGCGCCTGTGCCACAAACCTCTCAGGCCAGGCAGACCCCCGTGCTCTCACCAGGAAGGTGGCCGGCTGTCTGGAGCTGAAGATGGCGCCGCCCAGAAGCTCTGCGACTCTCTCGCCCGTCCCAGAAACGGCTGGCACTCTGTATTCCACACGGTCACCCGTGCAGCCTGCCCTCCGCGGAGTCCCGGAGCCAAGAAGGCTCCCGCCGGCGCCTGTGCCACAAACCTCTCAGGCCAGGCAGACCCCCGTGCTCTCACCAGGAAGGTGGCCGGCTGTCTGTAGCCACGTTTTTAAAGATCACCTAAACGTCTGTTTGCTCACCGGATGATTCTCTAAAACCACGAAGGACACAAGGACAAGTCATCTATGAGGCTTTAATTAATGGTCCCAGTCTGTTGGGTATAACTTGGGCTAGCCAAGGGATTTAGGAATGAAGCAAGCTCCGTGGGTAGAGGTAGAGGTCTGATCCCCAGTGTGCAATGTTAGGTAGGGGCCATGTACAGGATTGACTCTCAGGCCCACAGATTTTTACCCAGAGTAACCCCGACCTGCTCTAGTGCCGTTTTTTCTGGGGAAAGGACCCTAGGGCACTCAACCTTTATGCAATCAGACATGCCTCTCAGAGACTGTCCAACAGCTTCTAGACTAATCTCTGTGCAGTACTTAGTCTTACAACTCTCACGGGCGACGGCTTCAAGTTCTAATTTTTCGATGTGTCTAGCCTGGAATGACTGTTTAGTTTCCAATGTGGCGAGAATGTATATTAACATGTCGGAAGCACAGACTACGGCAATCTATAAATGATTTGTGGCATGAGACTGATGGCCGAATTTAGGGGGAGGGGAATGATCTTACTTAAGCATTTTATGGAAATTGAGTCTCTCTCCCCGAGAAGAGGGTGATGAAGCGGTATCCACGTCTGCCTCTTCTCCAGTAACCTGCTTGTTATCGCCAACGTCGAGCCAATGGTAATGAACTGAAACAAATGCACTTGAAAGAGATGAATCAATTTGAGATTTAACAAATCAGGTCAATTTCTGAAATGCCCAAGGACTGAAGGAAATCAATAGTAGGAGTCCCAATAGGGGTCCCATAAGGGAGGACAACAAGGTCTAAAGCCAGGGGGAGGTTGAAAAACCAGTCTTGGTAGTCTACCTTCCCTCTAGGCCATTGTAAATACTTGTGTATGGGTGTAACTCAGCTATCTACAGTTCTAAGTATCTACTCTCGTTCCTCTTTAGGTCTTAAACTTCCTTTTTCCTAGTTGATGGTAAATTCCTTTGTAAGGCAGTGACCTAGCTTTTATTTAAAGTGATAGTGTAATGCCAGAGGCAATTCTGAATGTCACTGAATAGTCAACTTTCTTCCTGAATTCTAAGCCCATGGTCTGCTCAAGGACTTTCTAGGACAGTGGAACACCGGTCAAGGCTTGGCTATGTCTAAAATTTCTACCTTTCTAGCCTTAATGTATGTTCTATCCTGTCTTCTTACTAAGACTACTACTTTTAAGACATCTTTTGCCTCTAAATTTTTATCTATATAATATGTTTCTCTGACAAAGCTATGGAAATATCCCTATGCTTGTCATTAGCAAAATGGGCAGTATGTAGCTGCTGATCTAAAGCTGTGGTAGATACCTTTTTAAAGTTTGCATTTTCAGATTTTAAAACCAAGGATCATTTTCTAAATCTAATGGGCAGCAAAGCATAAGCAGGTCTCTTACAAAAACATAACAGTAGATTCCTTATCTAAATTAGGATCTACACAATTAGTTAATTGACAAGAATTACAATGAATATGAAAAAACTTGCCAAGGTTGGCGATCTTAACTCTTAAAATTATCTAACAATAAGCATATAGGTAAGGTATACAAACTTTCATAGCTATAAGGAGCTGGCCTGAATGGCAAAAAACAGTGTCTCTGACGAAAGCATCTTGTACATTCTCTGTACCAGTCTTTTTGCCTCACGAGTCAGCTTTTTTAGTTGTTTGTATTTTAAGTTGGCACCAGGTTGGTACTCCTTGCTGCAGCCCATGGTGGAGATACGAAGTTTCTTTATCTGTTTGTAAGTGGCTGCTCTCTAATTTCTCCTCTTTTGTGCACTCAGCACAGCTTTTTGGTCACCACTGTCAGGCACTCACAGGTCACAGGTCAGCCTGTCACATTGGAAGCTAGCATGCTCTTGTAGCATTCTGTGGAAAAAAACAGAAACATTCCCCCTTTTCCCCCATATTAAGTATCTGAACAGGATCATGGCAAGTGCCAATAAGTGGATCCTTTTTATCTGCCCTAGACACTATTCTATCCAGTTTTTCCAAAACAAATATGTGATCCAAATAATGTGCACGGGGATATAATTTCTTTCCCCCCTTCTTTGTTTTTAAAGAAGGTATAGTTTTTAAAGTTTTACAATACCTTGTCTTTGAGAATTATAAAATATCTCAGTAACATGTGTAACATTAAATTGTTGACAAAACATCTTTTGGAGGTTTTGAAAATAAAAATTTTGAAGCAAATAAATTTTTCTTTTTTAGATCTTCTGTAACTAAAATTCTAAATATTAAAAATATGTTGCCTCTAAATCTTATGGAGCAACAATTACTTTTCAGAACTTTAAACTTCTCTTTGGAGGCATTAGCTAATAGAATACTTTTCACTTAGGAAACAATATACACTGAAAGATTTAAACTTTGTTTCTTGTATTGAAGCAGACAATAAAAAATTCTTACATATTGTAAAGCTATGTTAGCCATAACTACAGGCAAAATTATCTAGTGGTCACCAGTTCACTAAAAGCAAAACTCTTTGAATTTAAGCATTATTTTAAACATCTGAATAGATCTGTAACAAAGCTAAAAAGAACTTTTCTTGAACACAGGGAAAAACTTTCTTAGGCACTGTTTGCAAAATAAAAGAAGGCCACAAGCTTCTCTGGGCTACATTAACTTAAACGTAGGATATTTTTTAATCTGAGCATCTTGGCCCTCCTGTAATAAGGACCAGTTTTAGAGGAACAATTTTACTGTCTATGCCTCTAATTTTTGATACTCTTTCTTAAGGATGATTACTCTTATAATTATCTTAATTACAATACACAGGTGAATTAAAGATCTTAAATTTGTACTCAAACTGCAAGCTGCAGTCAATGGAACACTGGCAATTTTAACCCTAATTTTTAAGTTTCCGTTGTAATATTAGAATATATCTATAACTTTTGAAAAGTAAGACCCAATTTTAAACAATTTATTTTTCTTAAAATCAATATTAGAAACATCACTATCATGTTACGAAGTTTGGCTGTCAATTTATGAATGCATGACAGTGTAAATTTTAATGTTTTATTAAAGAGACATTGTTTTAAAATCTTATCTCTATTAGTCTACTTTCTGGGATAAGAATTACACAAAATTTTATCTCAATTTAGAAGTATCTTTAGAGGATTAGTTTTCTGGGCTGTTTTATGTCAGGTGCTTTTGTTTGAAAATGACTCTAGCCTTGAGTTATTACTTAAGCTAACTTTGTAACCAGTGTTATACCTTTTTAATCATACCCAAATAACTTATAAGCCAATTCTCTATGACCAAGATATGTAGATCATATTTATACCTTTAAGATCAATCAAAAACCAAATGAAGTGGCTTCACGAATCTTATAAATTTAGATCAATTAAAGACTTTTACTTTTTATAGCTATACTTATAAGATAAAGACACACTTTGTCATTTGCTAAACACAATAATCACAAAATTGCAGAGAATTTTTTAGGAAAAAAAACCTATCAGCTTATTTGCCTTAGAACTAAGAGGTTGTAGATTCTTTTTCTTTAAAAACAAGTTTTTCAGCAGGACCTCTCTTGCTGTGCTTGATTTTTAGCTAAAGGGAGGGGCCTCTCTCAGCCTCCGTTGTGCAAACTGAGAGTGATTCAGCAAGGTAAAGTTTTTACCATTTTTTTTCTTTTCTTTTTAACATGAAACATAAAACAGCCAGTCATTCAGACAACGAAACAATCATTTAGACAACGAGACAAAAAACATACATGAATTGACGTGATTGGTGCACCAAACAGACAATAGAAAGAGGGTAGAGAGCTTCTCTTGTAGGGGCCAGAGAGAATAAAACAGGGCGTCCCCCGATTTCTCTCTGTCCCTGGGAGAGTTTTAAAATCCATTTCTCTATTTTTTCCTTTCCTTTCCTGCTTGTAAGAGGCAGCTTGTCAAACCAAGATTAAAATCCAAAATTTTCTAACAGCTTCTGGCAAGCATCCAAAACTTCTAATTTATTTAATCTGAGGGCAAATTTTTGAGAAAACACACAATCTCTATACACTAAATGTCTCAAATAGCCTAAAAGTTTACCATGCTAAATCTTTTTTGAAGCCATTATCAGTCCACACTTAGTTAAATATTTTATAGCCATCTGTAAAAACGCTCTCTATTTTCTGCAACCAACAAAAACACCATTGACAAAATGAATTATATATGTTTTAGGAAATGATTTCTTAACTTCCAATAAAACCTAATCTATGAATTTTTTTACCTTTACGAAGTCTCTTTAAAACCCATTTTTATTTACTCTAAATGTGTTATTGCAAATCTCTAGCAAGGGCCTCGAAGCATGCCTGGGCCCAACACACAACTTCTTATCCCAGAGAGTTCTGTCAAGGTAAGCTGAACTGACTCAAGGGGAAGCTGCCTAGCATCTGAAAGCAGGGTAAAATATTTAAATAAGGCTATGCCCTCATAAAAGGGCAGGGAAGCAGAAAAGCACATCCAACAATCTTCAGATTCTGAGGCATTATCTCTTTGTGTCTTATACAACAAGGCTAAAGCAGAAGCATTCAATATAGACCACAGTAAATCAGTGGAAGAGGGGGACCTCCCCGCAGGGAGAGTGGGCTGAAACAGGGTCGTAGCACACCCTGGGGCAGGAACAGGGGGGCGGGTACCTGGAAGTCCTTTGGATCCTTTATGATTGTTAGGGATGGTTTTAAAGGTCAGGCTATTGTCATAGTTATCTTGATACAATCTTAGGCCCCAGGTGAGAGGGCAAGAACGTTCTCAAGCCTCTAAGTTCCTCCTCTTAGCAGTAAATTTTATGATCAGTGGATTACACCATCCCTTAGTGGGCTGTAAGGGCTAGGCTGCAGGCCAATGTGTTGAGGAAATTACTGTCACATCTGCCCCGGTATCCAGGAGCCCTTGAAACTGTTTGTCTTCTAGAAACAAAGTCGGCATGGGCCATGAATCAGTTATTTTCTGTGCCCAGTAGACTTCTGAGGATCCCAGGGAGGATAGTCCTCACTCCTCTTTCATATAAGGGAAATGGCCGAATAGTGGGAGTGGTAGGGCTTGGGCTATGTGCTCTCTAGCCCTAAGGGTAAGTTGTCCCTGCTTGGCAGTGACTAAGATTTTTATCTCCCCATGGTAGTTAACCACTGTAGGAGTCACCTTTAGGCCTTGTAAAAGTCTGGACACTCGGCGATGATGAGAAAAAACGTCTTTTGGGGAGGGGGCCCAAATTCACCTGTGTTAACTGCTGTTAATTGAGGCATATAATAATCAGGGGTGCCCCAGGCGGCATCTGCACCCAATGTGAGGACACAGATGTCTACTTTTAACTCGGGCCAATGGGGCTCGGTACCAATCTTGGAGCTGGAGTTAGAGCAGCCCCAATGGCCAGGTTAATAGACTTAGAAACTTGTTGAGAAAACACATCTACCTCATTACAAAGCTTGATCATACCATTTATATCTAAACTCTTGGTTTTATCTCTCAGGGCAGCCCTACATGCTGAATTGGCGTTTTCAAGAGCAAGTTGTAGGACTAACAGACCCTCACTTTCTTCAGTTCCCAAAATTCTCTCGGCTGCTTCCTGCAATCTGGCAACGAACTGTGCATAGGACTCTTGGGGCCCTTGTATAATCTTGGTTAGGGACATAGTTAGTGCCCTTGCTGCAGGGACAGCGCGCCAAGCTCTCAGAGCCGCTTGTGCTGTCTGGGCGAGGACAACAGGGGAGAGCCCTAATTGTTTTATGTCTGCAGAGAAATTGCCTTAACCACAGATTTTATCAGCAGTCCAGGAGGCTGTCTTCCACAAACTCTGACTTTCAAGTTAAATATTGGCCTCTAGTGAGGACAGACTGAATAACTTTATTCCATTCATTGGGTACCAAGTAGCCTTCTGCTAAACCTTCTAATAGAGATACTGTGCGCCAGCTGCTTAGTTTTGCTTTTGTGAGACTGCGATTGGGAGTTTTCTAAAAAATCTTCAGTAAGGGCTAAGAGGCGAGCACCTTTTCCGCCCTTTTCTGCCTGCTCAAGGAGATCTCTGATGATTCCCCAATAACTAAAAAAGGACTCATGGACATCTTCTCCTTGTTTTATTAAACTATTGATTTCTTTGCCTACTTTATTCTAAGTTTCAGAACCATTTAATACCAGCTATGGACATCTCTTGTCCACAAAACAAAATATATTATTAAATTCCCCTTTTTTAAAAACTTTTATCCCTCTCTCCTTAAGAGAACCCTTTATCTCTTCACTAAATGCCCCATGGTTAATGGGACAACAACTGAATGCCTAGGCTTACCTCCCGACGTCCGTACTCGACACTCGAGTGAAGTGTCGGTGGACTGTCCCACTGTTTCTCTGTCTGCGCGGTACCTCTTTAATCCTTAATCCGTTGTCCAGAGGGTAGTCGTACCTCGTGCTCCACATCAGGCGCCACTTGACCCGTCCAGCAGGTCCAGTTATTCGAGGATCTCGAGGGGACCTCCTCCTAATAACCAAATGGGGGGTAGAGAGAGACGAGGGTCTTGTACGAATAACGACACGGAAACCGTTCTGAAGTTGTATCAAGACCCCCAAATGTATTAGCCAGGCCCAAGGTTTAAATACACAAGCAAAAGGGAAAGTGCCTTTTAGCAGGAAGGATGGGGCAGTAGAATTGCACAAGGAAACGGGGAAGTACAGATACTTATCAGCAGGAGGGATGGGGCAATACAAGCAAAAGGAGAAGTATTTATGGGAAGGGGGGGCAATAGAAATTCTTTCTTTTGACAGCTACACGGGGAAGCAGGAACTTGGTGGTGTCAGGGTGTGGTCAGGAGAGCGGTGATGACCCAGGGTTGGAACATCCCGTGGTTCTCGGAATCCATGTGTTGGTGGCCCGCTTTTGACCCCCTTTTCTTCTCAGGGGGAGAGGCCCAATTCAGAGATCAGGACAATAGCGTTGCCTAAATGGCTCCCAACATTCAGCATGGGAAGTGCGAATGTTCAGGATGTTGTTGTCTAAAAGAATAGATCCATGTACAGGCACAATAAGGATGTCCTGTGAATCCAATATGAACAAGCTGTTCCACATTAAGAAGCTATTGTATTAACCCTAGAGTTTTATAATTTTTCTGCACTCCTCATTCTATCTGCTACCAACAAGCAATGTTATTACCTGAAACTATTAAGTATGGTAATAAAGAAAATAGCTATTGAACATAGCATTAAAATATATTTCTATTATAAGAAAAGGTTAATCAGATATAAAAATACAATGTAGATTTGTTGGAGACCCCTGTTTTTAAAGTAGCCATCCTCCATGACCTGGTGGCTTTCTGAGCTCAGCGCAAAATGGGGGGGGGGGGGTCCCTGTCTGAATGGGGCTTCCCTGTCTTTGCCTGTCTTTATCTGGAGAGTGGTCCTGAATACAGATGGCTGACCTGGTCCTAAAAGAGACCTTGTAAAAAGCTCGCTGCAAGATTGCATAATGTAGAACACAAGTCCTTGTCTGGCTTTTTGACTCCATAATTAGGTGCTCTATATAACCAATCTGCTTTCCTACTCGCATGATGCTATGACCAATTAGCCCTTTCCAGCTGTACTTCTAAAAAATGAGCCCAAATACACCCCATCCCTGAAACAATAAAGTAGACTCCACTTGCTGCAGAAGTCTGCTCTGGACCTTCTGAACACTGCTCTTGGCTTCTGCTCCTCTTGTCCTCTCAGGTAGGTGGCAAACAGATTCAGAGGAGGAGTGGTGCAAATGAATTTTGTTTATTCCTGGCAATATTGAGAAGATATATAAAAACAACTCACATTGGATGTAAAGAGTTGATAATCCACAGAGTTGAATGTTTGGTGAGATTTTAAAATTAAACACATTGATAGCTCTTGGTAATCACTCTCAATCAACTCTCTAGTTTGGGTACCTTTACTGAAACAGCATTTTCTTGAGAGTGATGCTGAAGGTGAAGATAGAATCTTAGAGATGAGTCCTGTAAGTAAATGCCACCGATGCAGGTCAAGAAGCCATTGTAGAGAGTCATGTAAGTCACATCATAAACCCATTGTAGAAATAGAGCTCTGACGGTCAAATCATATCACTAAAATCCCACAGCCTCGCCAGGAAAACTGTGGGAATGACCACTCAAGTCTGTTTTGATTCAAGCATTTAGATATCATAGAAAATAGAAAATCTATTTCAAAACCCCACAATCAATAAAATATTAAAGTCACCTCTTGACTGTCTGCTTAAAACCTTCCACAGATGTGTTCTTGTTAACTTTCTGCCACATGTTATGTGAAATTTAATTTCAATATTTTAACTAGTTATCTGAACCTGAAATGCCATAAGTCCAACTCTACTCAAAACTCTCTGTTCTTGATTGCTCTCAGCAATTGGAGGGAGTCCAAAATGCCAATTCAACTGCAACATTACCAAGAAAGCATTTTGTCAAAGATGCAAAGATGTCAAAAATGCAAATGAAGTCCTATATGGAACTTCTCCAGGCTTGGCTCTAGGAGTATGCCTCTTAGAGACATTGTTATATTTAGCAATTAAGTATCCAGATCTCTAAAGTCTTAGAATGAAAAATCATCTTAAAGGAACTTCTTCTTTAGTGGTCTTTCTGAAACAAGTCTGTAGTTACTAAAATCACTCTCTTTTCCTTACTTTCCTGTAGTAACTGATCTAAGGTTTGTGCCTCATTCACGTGATAAAAATAAACTCAAATGTATTATATATATATATATATATATATATATATATATATATATATATATATATATAAAATTGTATCATATCATGTTATATTTATTGTATTATATGGTAACAAATTTCCAATGTAACACAAATAAGATTTCCTACACTGGCAAAATAGAACTCTCTTTATATCTTGAAATAGCTGTTACTGATTTTGAAAAGCTTGTCATTTTATTTCTTAAATATTTCATGACCTTAAAATTATTAGATTTCCCAGTTTTCACAGTAACACTGGCATTTCCTTAGCCTGTCCAATAGGTATGTCTTGTAACTGACATTTTTGCAGTAAACGATATATTAATTCAATTTCTTTTTAACAATACACAAATGTACTTAGTGTTCATTATGCTTCAGGATTCATATTCCTCTATTACATATATAATTTAGAGGTTGAGAAATCGAATCAAAAGAAATGTGTGACTGTTAGACATTTTTCATTCATAATTTAACTTTTCTACCATGTTATTATGTAAATCACTTCAAATTTTTTTGTTTCAGATGCTATGTGAATAGTAAAGAATATGAAGGAAAATGTTCATAAGTGTAAAAATCTATGGGCCTAAAGATACTTATTTAGTGTCCTGTAAAACTATGCATTGAGTTAGAAATGTAGGTTCTCTTGTCAGGTATGTGACCTTTCCAGGCATGAAGATCTGGCTTACAATGTCAGCTATGAATTCCTTCATTTTACCAGGCTTTAAGTCCAACTAAATAGCCTTTGGACACCCACCCATAAGAAAGAAATGCCTCTATTGCGCCATTAGGCATATGTTAGTAGTCAATAATCATTGTAATGAATAAAACTTATAGTCTGAAGGAAGATTGTTTGCTTCTCAGACTTGGTAGTTCACATAGCACCAATGGGCACGATGACAACCAGTTGCAGGGAAGAATCTTCCAGGTTAGCTCCAGCTTGACTCCTCCAAGACCTGTTTTTGTTGTTATTGTTGTTGTTGTTGTTTTTGTTTTGTTTGTTTGTTTGTTTTGTTTTATATTTTTTATTACATATTTTCCTCAATTACATTTCCAATGCTATCCCAAAAGTCCCCCATACCCTCCCCCTCACTTCCCTACCCACCCATTCCCATTTTTTTGGCGCTGGCATTCCCCTGTACTGGGGCATATACAGTTTGTGTGACCAATGGGCCTCTCTTTCCAGTGATGGCCGACTAGGTCATCTTTTGATACATATGCAGCTAGAGTCAAGAGCTCCAGGGTACTGGTTAGTTCATAATGTTGTTCCACCTATAGGGTTGCAGATCCCTTTAGCTCCTTGGGTACTTTCTCTAGCTCCTCCATTGGGAGCCCTGTGATCCATCCAATAGCTGACTGTGAGCATCCACTTCTGTGTTTGCTAGGCCCCGGCATAGTCTCACAAGAGACAGCTACATCTGGGTCCTTTTGATAAAATCTTGCTAGTGTATGCAATGGTGTCAGCGTTTGGAAGCTGATTATGGGGTGGATCCCTGGATATGGCAGTCTCTAGATGGTCCATCCTTTCGTCTCAGCTCCAAACTTTGTCTCTGTAACCCCTTCCATGGGTGTTTTGTTCCCAATTCTAAGGAGGGGCATAGTTTCCACACTTCAGTCTTCATTCTTCTTGAGTTTCATGCTTTCAGCAAATTGTATCTTATATCTTGGGTATCCTAGGTTTTGGGCTAATATCCACTTATCAGTGAGTACATATTGTGTGAGTTCCTTTGTGAATGTGTTACCTCACTCAGGATATTGCCCTCCAGGTCCATGCATTTGGCTAGGAATTTCATAAATTCATTCTTTTTAATAGCTGAGTAGTACTCCATTGTGTAAATGTACCACATTTTCTGTATCCATTCCTCTGTTGAGGGGCATCTGGGTTCTTTCCAGCTTCTGGCTATTATAAATAAGGCTGCTATGAACATAGTGGAGCATGTGTCCTTCTTACTGGTTGGGACATCTTCTGGATATATGCCCAGGAGAGGTATTGCTGGATCCTCTGGTAGTACTATGTCCAATTTTCTGAGGAACCGCCAGACTGATTTCCAGAGTGGTTGTACAAGCCTGCAATCCCACCAACAATGGAGGAGTATTCCTCTTTCTCCACATCCTCACCAGCATCTGCTGTCACCTGAATTTTTGATCTTAGCCATTCTGACTGGTGTGAGGTGGAATCTCAGGGTTGTTTTGATTTGCATTTCCCTGATGATTAAGGATGTTGAACATTTTTTTCAGGTGCTTCTAAGCCATTCGGTATTCCTCAGGTGAGAATTCTTTGTTCAGTTCTGAGCCCCATTTTTTAATGGAGTTATTTGATTTTCTGAAGTTCACCTTCTTGAGTTCTTTATATATGTTGGATATTAGTCCCCTATCTGATTTAGGATAGGTAAAGATCCTTTCCCAATCTGTTGGTGGCCTTTTTGTCTTATTGATGGTGTCTTTTGCCTTGCAGAAGCTTTGGAGTTTCATGAGGTCCCATTTGTCAATTCTCAATCTTACAGCACAAGCCATTGCTCTTCTATTCAGGAATTTTTCCCTGTGCCCATATCTTCAAGGCTTTTCCCCACTTTCTCCTCTATAAGTTTCAGTGTCTCTGGTTTTATGTGAAGTTCCTTGATCCACTTAGATTTGACCTTAGTACAAGGATATAGGTATGGATCAATTCACATTCTTCTACATGATAACAACCAGTTGTGCCAGCACCATTTGTTGAAAATGCTGTCTTTCTTCCACTGGATGGTTTTAGCTACCTTGTCAAAGATCAAGTGACCATAGGTATGTGGGTTCATTTCTTGTCTTCAATTCTATTCCATTGGTCTACTTGTCTGTCAGTATACCAGTACCATGCAGTTTTTATCACAATTGCTCTGTAGTAAAGCTTTAGGTCAGGCATGGTGTTTCCACCAGAGGTTCTTTTTATCCTTGAGAAGAGTTTTTGCTTTCCTAGGTTTTTTGTTATTCCAGATGAATTTGCAGATTGCTCTTTCTAATTCGTTGAAGAATTGAGTTGGAATTTTGATGGGGATTGCATTGAATCTGTAGATTGCTTTTGGCAAGATAGCCATTTTTACAATGTTGATCCTGCCAATCCATGAGCATGGGAGATCTTTCCATCTTCTGAAATCTTCTTTAATTTCTTTCTTCAGAGACTTGAAATTTTTTATCATACAGATCTTTCACTTTCTTAGTTAGAGTCACACCAAGATATTTTATATTATTTGTGACTATTGAGAAGGGTGTTGTTTTTCTAATTTCTTCCTCAGCCTGTTTATTCTTTGTGTAGAGAAAGGCCATTGACTTGTTTGAGTTAATCTGGTTTTTTATCTGTTTGTTTTATTTTTATTTTTGTTTTTGCTTTTGTTTTTGTTTTTTACATATGTGATATCTTCAGTGGATGGTCTTACCTCTAATTTCTGGAAGGAAACAAAGGCAGTAGCCTATAATGTTTTGGGAGATTTGAATTCTTCCAACCAAAACATTAAGAAGAGATTTTCAGATCCAGAACAGAAATTTCTGTTTATGGTAAATGGTTCACTGATCTTGGAGGAGGCATCCATCCCCCACATGGATTATTTCTTTACCAATCATGTAAGTGAATATGTGTGTGCACATGTGCTTGCAAGCACAAAAATACATACACAAACACACACCCACACCAGGAAATGTGTGTGAGTCCATGCATATACATGTAAAAATAAGAGACTGAATGTGGGAGATGGAAACATAAAAGAAATTTGACGCAGGGAGAGAGGAGTGGAAGAGATGTATCCATTGCAAAAGAATGACATCCTCAAATAATCTGAGAAGGTTTATAATAAGATATAAAGTTCAGTAAAGAACTCATTTGTTGTTGTGACATCATCTTCTAGACTCTGATTTTGGCTACTTCTGCAGCTCCAATATTCTCAATGATTTTTTAAAATTTTATAACAACGCGAATAAGCAACTTGTAGGCTCCTTGAGAGCAAGCTGATTAAATTTTGTGCTCACTCCTTTGTCTTTAGCTTATAGTCCAAATATGAGAGGCTTTCAATAAAATCATAAAGGAATTCTCTGCTTTGAAAAAACTTCAGTTAGAACTCATTGTTTGGTTTTAACACTGTAGTTTAAAACAAACAAACAAAAAACCAAACCAAACAAACAAACAAACAATCCTTTCCAAATGAATTTCTTCTTGGAGGAGCAAAATACCCATTCACTATATAATCTTCTACTGCTTGTTGACTTGCTGTTTATCAAAATAGACAGTCTCTTCTATCCTTGAAATATACTCAACTGGAATGTATGTGCATATATATGAGAAAGACCAAAATGCATTCAAAGAAGCAAAGAGATCAATCAGAATAGGAGGTCCTCTTAGACAAACCTGATGGTATGGCTAGGATCTCCCTAGCCCACATAATGCAATGTTAAAACTGTTTCTCACAAGTTATATTCTTTCTTTTATATGCACACCATGTCATACTTTCTCATACATGCTCTCTTGTAGGAACCACACACAGAGGGGAGGGGATTTATTCCTTCAAATTATCTGTCTTTATTGTATGGAATCTTCAGGAATAGAGTCTTCTCTTCTTGTTCTGGAAGGTCGTAAGGGTAATGGTTAAAGATTATATTGTTCTGCTGTTCTCTTGGACATCCATGATCAATGACTCAAAACAGAGTTTCCAGTATTCAACCTTCACATTACCGATATGTGAGTATTTGTAGTGTCCATTTTCCTGTTGGTGTAACTAAATGTCTTATGAAATATCCTAAGGTTTGGAGGGTTTATTTTCTCTAAGGGTTTGAGAGAACAGTATATAATGATTATATCAATGTAGTAGTGAGAGTTGTTCCAGCTGTGGCTGAAAAACAAGGAAGCAGCTCATCACATTGAACCTGAAGCAGAATGATAAATACAAATGCTCAGCTTATCTCTCTCCTTTTCATTCAGTCTGGGACCACCGAATGGAACAGTGGCACCCACACTTGTAGTGCATCTGTTATCCCTATCTAAACATTCTAAAAAATAATTTTCAGAGATAAATCCAAGTATGTGTTTCCTAAGTGACTCCAAATTCAAGTTGAGTTGACAGTGAAGAACAAATATCACAGTATGGATACACTGCTATCATGAAGTGACATGTTACATCATTGTCCAACGTGGATACTTCAACTGAAACCTGAAGTAATTTTGAAATCTATGAAAATGATGAGTAAATCTTGAAAGCTTTCAGAAATTTTACTTTTTCCTAACACAATCTGAAATACCCATCATTCTTTCATATGATTTATATTTCTGAAACAATATTACAAATGCATCACCCTTTCAGTTTATTTTATATCTAAACAGCTATGAGTACATACCAGAGTGATATTCAATTACTTACTTAAATTGATCCTGGTGGCAGCAGTGACATTCCTCAGTATACACCTTAATGTTCTAGGTTCCTAAATAAAAGACACATACACACAACCTTTATATTTTTTAATCCCTTAAACAACTCAATGGTTAGGCAAATTCCTAACATCGACATGGCTAATCCACCTCCCTCTGATATTCCCAAGTCATTACTTACAACAATCTATATTCCAACTTTGCTGCCCTGGACCAAGTTGGGCAGCCCTCTGGAGCCACTCTTCCCTTGCTCCTACCTGGTGGCTATGTTCTCTGTCCTGCACCTTCTCAGGCATGGTGTCTCCTCTCCTCCATCTGTCCTGGCATGGTGGCTCTCATTTTTCTTCCTCCTTTCTGTCCCTAGCCCAGGAATCCTAAAAGTCCTGACTCTGTCTGCCCAGCCCAGCCATTCTTGTCAGCATCTTTATTTACCAATAAAAATCAACTGGGAGCAGGGTTCCCAAGTGTCTTATATGTAGACACTCATCTGAGCAATTTGGGGGACCCACATTAACATGAGAATAAAGCAGCTACAAATGAACATATTGCTCATATGTGTATGTTAGTTCATTTCACAGGTAACACTTATTGGGAAAATGCTTATTATGGGACAAACTGGAATTTCAGAATCAAAAATGCTTCTTTTAGTTCTAAAGGGTAGAATGCAGATAATGAATGCCACAAGAACAGTATTATTCATTTATTTCATAAATATTCTTCTGTGTTGCTCAAAGCATGTTATGAGCCCATTCACGAACTTGAAAGTTTTACTATGAGGAAGCATGCCACAGCTTGTGCCTTCATTTCCTATCTCTAGAAAGTACAGTTTAATATATGTTATATTGAAGTCATGTGCAATCATAAAACAATGAAAGGCTCTTACTGTAATGTCTAGGTTATGACTGCATATTGAAAATCTATTAAAAGAAGAATCTTTTTTTTTTGTACAGATGTAATTGCCCAATGAAGCTAAATAACAAATGTGTTTCTTAAAATATACTATCTCATTCTTTCCATTACATTGTCTTATTATATTCATTTCATCAATGGATTTTTATCTATTCACTTTTCCAGGACTAGAATCTTCATTATTGATGTTGTTACCTCATTACCATTTGCCCTGTCCAGTGTATTGGCAATTATTGCCAATTTCCTCTTGTCAGACATGTCTCTTTTGTGGTTCTCTAGTTTGGATATTGTATGTCATCCAAAGACTACAGTATGCAACACTTGGTCTCTAGAGTACACTCTGGAATCTGGAAGCCTTTAGTCAAGGAAATTTTTGTCTTGCTATGCATGATATTAAAACGGTTTGTTATCTCTTCTTTGGATCCCAACTGAAGAAGTATACAGCTTTGCTCTAACATCTCATGCAATAGGTCAAAAGTGCCAGTGTTGCATAGTCTCGAAACTCCAAAGATGAGAGGCACAGCATTACTTCTCACCACATAAGTTAATTATCTTGGTGATTTTGTTAGTAACTAAAAGCTGATTACCATATGGATATTTATCTTACTGTTCCAAAGACTCCCAGTTTATGCAGAAAAATAAAACTAACTCTCCACACTTTTGAAAGATAATCTTAAATTTGGAGTATCAAAGAATATGTATATGGGCAAGTATGCAAATCTTTCTGAGATATTGAGCTACTTATTTATATAGAAATATTAATAATACAGATGAAACAATTATAATTGTTATAACAATAAACTAAGTGTGTACGACACACACACATGTATCTCAGCATAGCGTGGAAGGAGAATATATACGCTAAATGGCAAGGTCCTTATTCCAATTCTGCTCTGTTCAATACATCAATTCTACAATATTTCTGGAATTCATTTTCAAGGTGATACTCTGCCCATTCAAAATCTTACAGAACTCTTTGAATACTGACTTGATATCCCCACACCTCTAATTGCCTCACAGGTTCCATCAGAGCAAGGACACTACAAGCCAAGATTTAGCCTTTAAAATATGTGCTAGCCTGAAGGTGACCTAGACTATGTCCTTTTACCTATTTAGTTTTCCTATCACAGTTCATTGTGCTGCTTTATTTACCTGCCATCTCCTCTCCTGTTAACTTATTTTTTTTTTATTTTATAGTTTGAAATGCAAGTCTGTAAAATAAGATACAACAACAGTTATGGTATGGCACTATGCTCTGACAGGAAAGAGTTTACCCTCCATGGCGTACTTCAGAAACGTTTGTTAGCAATTATTTTTATGTTTGCTTTTATTTTTTTCATAGGTTTTGTTCTTACTCTAGAATAAGATTATGAATGTCCTCACTTATTTCAGGACTCCTTTATTCTCTGTTTTTCCTAAGAGTGAAAGAGACTGTGTGTTGTCTAAGAGTAACAAAAAATACCTTTTATGTGTGCATAAGATGAAACATATATTTGAGTTGTTATAAAAGTATATGATGAAACTGAAAAGAAAAGTTGAGACCAGATTAAATTATCTTTAGCTTGCTTCAAGCTACATTAAAATGAGAAGGTGTCAAAAGACTAACATGTATATGCTGTTTGAAGTGCCGATAGAGTTGCCGAAGTCACATTGCCATCATTTAACAACACCATAGCTTATAGTCAGGGTTGCTAGTACTATAGGAAGCAGAGACATAGCTCATACTGTGCCATAGAAGCCTTTGTTCTAACTTGAAGGAAGACATTTTTAATGAGATGGGCTTTCAGTGCATTAGAAAATATACTTTAAGTGACAGGATAGGCAAAAAAATTATCATAGAATTTTTAACGTAATCAGTCTCACACAATAATGTGTTCTCATTACATTTTATTAATCCCTTTGTCCTATTAAATTTGAGTCTCATTAAATTACAGATACTTATGTAAGAAGATTGTCATATTTATGTATTGAGAAGAATAATTAGTAATAGAATATGACACTTACAGGTGCTTCTAAATGGTCAGTCTACTGTTTGTAAGAAATGATTTATTTCCTTGGAGTTTACAAATATGATTTTTCCTCAGCATGTGTCTTATCTCAATATAAACATGACTATAGGACATTAGGCATTATTCTATGTGTTTTTAATCATGGAACACATTTTAGTTATATTATTATATGAAGAAAAATTGGGAGACAAATCTGATTTTTTTCATATACTTATTCTAAGCATGAAACATACATCAATAAGCAAGTAGATGAGACAATCTCCTTTAATGACAAAGCAGGAAGTATCTCTGTTAAGTTTAAATCAGTTATGAGTTTGAGACCCAGAAATAACCACAAAACTTTCCCTAGAATCATGTATGGATAAATATGAGATGATTCACCACCTACTGGAATTGTGTTTATGTTAATATTACTATGTCAAGAGTAGAAAAGCTTAAAGAGGCCATGATCATCTAAGAAATACTTTACATCCAGTAGTTCATTATTCTAATACTATCTTTATCAGGGAATTAAAGAGTAGTTACTGTATACATATATTATTAAGAAACCTTTAGATATATATTTATAACCACAAATAATATAAAATATTTTGGCATAACTGTAACAAAAAAGTGAAAGATCTATATGACAAGAGCTTCAAGCTGCTGAAGAAAGAAATCCTCAGAAGATGGAATGATCTCCATTTCTCATTTATCCACTGGATTAATATGGCAATAATGGTCATCTTACCAAAAGTAATCTACAGATTCAATGCAATTTCCATCAAATTCCAACACAATTTTTCACAGACATGGAAAGAACAATTCTCAACTTCATATGGAAAAAACACAAAGCCCAGGATAGCTAAAATAATTCTGTACAATTAAACAACTTCTGGGAGAATCATCATCCCTAATCTTATGCTGAACTACAGAACAATAGTCAGAAAAATCACATTGTATTAGTACAGGGACAAATAAGTTGATGAAAGGAATAGAATTGAAGAACCAGAAGTAAACTTGTACAATGAGAGACATATTATCTTTAATAAAGAAGCCAAAATCATACAGTGGGAAAAAGAAAACATCTTCAACAAATGCTGCTGGTCTAAGTAGAAATCAGCATGTAGAAGAATACAAATTGCACAATATTTATCACCTTGCACAAAGCTCAAGTCCAAGGGGATCAAGGACCTCAACATAGAACTAGATACACATAATCTAATAGAAGAGAAAGTAGAAAAGAGCCTTGAATTCATTGGCAAGGTGGAAAATTTCCTGAATACCTATGGCTCAGGCTCTAAGATCAATAATTGATAAATGGGATCTTTTGGAACTGAAAAGCTTCTGTAAATAAATGGATACTGATAATAGGACAAAATAGCAATCTACAGATTAGGAAATTTTCTTCCCTAATCCTACATCCAGTATAAGGTTAATCAATATCCAAAATGTATAAAGAACACAAGAAGTTAGACTCTGAAATACTAAATAACCCAATTTAAAAAATGGGATACAGAGAAAAACAGAAAAATCTCAACAGAGGAATCTTGAATGTCCAAGAAGCTCTTAAAGACATGTTTAATTTACTTAGACATCAGGAAAATACAAATCACAACCACACTGAGATTTCAGCTTACATCCAGCAGAATGACTACAATCATAAACTTAAGTGGCTGTACACACTGGTGAGGATGTAGAGAAAAAGAAACACTCCTCCATAGCTGGTGCCATTGCAAACTTGTATAACCACTGTGGAAATCATGCTGGTGGTTCCTCAGAAAATTAGAAATAGTTTTACCTGAAGACCCAGCTATACGGCTCTTGGGTATATACCCAAAAGATACTCCACAATATTACAAAATCCTGTCCTCCACTATGTTCATAGCAGCCTTTTTTTTTTTTTTAAAGCCAGAAACTGGAGGCAACCCAAATGTCCTTCCACCGAAAAACTGATACAGAAAATGTGGTTAATTCACACAATGGAATATTAATTATTCAGCTATTAAAAGCAAGGATAGCATAAATTTTACAGGCAAGTGAATGGAACTAGAAAATATCCTGTGTGAGGTAACTCAGACCCAAAAATCCATGTATGGTATGTACTCACTGATAAGAGGATATTAGCCAAAAAGTACTAAATACCCAATATACACTCCATAGACTCAAATAAGTTAAACAAGAAGAAAGGGCCAAATGAGAGCTTGCTTCAATCTTTCTTAGAATGGAAAACAAAATAATTATGGGAGGCAGAGAGAAGGAGGGACCTGAGTGGGATGGCGGGGTGGGGGGAGAAAAGGGGTACATGATCAGTTGTGTGGGTGAGACAGGAGAGAAAGCAGAGAGCCAGAGAATAAATGGATATGTGCAGCTGCTAGGGGGAGGGGTTGGTGGAAACTCAGAAAGTCCCAGAGACCTGACTTGTGGGAGGCCTCCAGGAGTCAGTGTGTGTAACCTTAGCCGAAATACCCAACTGTGGGGACACAGAATCTGAAGAGACCACCTCTAGTAGACAGAGACCCCGGTTGAGGGATGGGGAGGTCATCCCACCTTCAAATTTTTCAACACAAAATTGTTCCTGTCTAAAAGAAATACAGGGACATTAAAAAAAAAAAAAAAAAAAAAAAGAGCAGAGACTGTAGGAATGGACAACCAGTGACAGGCCCAATGTGGGTAGGCATCATCTCAAACCCTGACACTATTATTGATGCTATGTTGTGCTTGCAGACAGAAGCCTAGCATAACTGTCCTCTGAGAGGTTCTCCCAGCACTCAACTGAGACAAATGCAGATACTCATAGCCAAGCATTGTACCAAGGTTAGGAACCCCTCTAGAAGACTTAGGGGAAGGATTCAAGTAACTGACTGAGAAGGCAACCCCATAGGAAGACCAACAATGTCAATTAATATGGACCTCTGGGGGCTTCCGGAGACTAGAGATACACAGGCTAGTTTGAGGACCCTACACTAATGTACCATATGACTGCTTTGTCTGGCCTCAGTGGGAGAGGATGGGCCTAATCCTGTAGAAACTTGATGTCCCAGGGAGTATGGAGTCCAGATGGGGTACCTTCTCAGAGGCAAAAGGGAAGGAAGATGAGGGGGAAGAACTCTGTGAGGGCCTGCTGGGACTGGGAAAACATTTGGGATATAGATAAATAAAATAATTAATAATAACAAAAGAAAAACTGTTGAAAAGAGAAAGAAACCTTTTCAATATGTAAATGTCAAATTATGACTTTTCTGCCCACTCTTATATTCAGGCTCACAAAGTAATATATTCTCATTACAATCTGGTGTGAAACTTTTTATTGCAAATTAATGGCTTCAAACTTCCACTACTATAACAAATTAAGCAAGCAAAGTATATTTTATTTGCTATCATTTTAAAAAATGTGAAGTACACTTTTTCTAAAAGTTGAAAATTTGCGAATCATCCCAGTGATTATCCCCTTCACATCTGAGATGAGTGGCTTCTCTGGGGAAAGCATCTATAGAGGACTGCTTTACTTTGGGTACATATAATGTACAGATGGTCAATTATTCCAGTTATGAATCAAGAGTTACTCCCTTTCAAGTAGAGCACAAACTTGGTAGTTTATCTACATGTTTTCATGGTTGTTTCCAAATGCTAATGTTTTGGGAATGCTTTAGGGAATGAAATAGTCTTAGAATAAACAGATGATGAATACAGATATTTTGTATTGTATAAAGCAGAAAATAGCTCTCATGTAGCCTGTTATTCCTCTGAAAAAGAAATTAGAAAACATCTGTCCTTATCACAATAGCGTCACTGTTATTACACAACCTAAATTTCACATAAAGTGACAAATATATAATTTATTCAGTGAGATTTCATTTCTGTAACAAACAGAAGTGTTTCTTCAGGAGAAAGAATCTGATTTCTCGATATTCCTTAAAGGAGACATTGTTAATGAAAATACAAGACTTGGCTTTGTCTTGAAGTGATTATATTAATGTGTTTCAACAATTTAGATATCTGTTAAAATATGCATGGGAATATAATCTGCTAATTCTGTAAATAATATTCAAGTTGTAGGAGAAACTACATGTCAAATGACATACAGTTAAAGATATCTTCTATCTCATATAATACATAAACTCTAGCTTCCTTTATACCTTGTTTTACAGGACGTTTGTCAAACTTCTTACTCTCTCAATAAATCCATGAACATTCTTGTTTTTCTAAGTAACTGTTTTGCACCTATGTAGGCCCATTTTTTTTGACTATACAGAGTAGTGATGATTTATATATTATCTTACTTGGACCAGAAAGAATTTTACTTTACCAACATAAACCTTAAATTTGCATGTCTAAACATAAAAGACAAACATATTTAATCATCATATGAATATATTGTTTTTTGTAATTCTATTTTATATATATCCCAAACCCTTGTAAATGAGCTAAACGGAAGATACTCAATAATTTAAATTTATTATTTTTAATATTTTATGTGTGTTATTCCTTTGCCTGCATGTATATCTGTGCACAATGTGCATGAAAATGCCTGTGGAGGCCAGGAGAGGGCATCAGATGCTGTGGAATTGGATGGTTCTGAGGTGCTTATTGGTGCTGGGAAATCAAACCCTAGTTCTCTGGAATGGCATCTTGTGCTGTTACCACTGAGTCATCTCTCCAACTTCTTCAATCTGTGTTATATGATTTTTCTTATATACAGCCCCTCTTAAGTTCAACATCAACATTAGACATTGTCTCTGCTATTTTCATCTTTTTGTACCGTTGATTTTTTTATTTCCTTTTTGAAATAATTTTTGAGAACTTCATACATGAGTAATCTCTGTCATGCCCTCTGCCGTCTTACTCTTCTATACTCATTTCCAATCCAAAATTTCTTCTTTATTATTGTAACTGCTGTGTGTGTGTGTGTGTATGCATGTGTGTGTGTCTTCATATATAGAGATAGATACATATAGAGATAGATAGAGATAGAGATAGAGATAGAGATAGAGATAGAGATAGAGATAGAGATAGAGATAGAGAACCTAATTAGTCAATCCACTATTACGTGAAAGTACATGTGTCCTAAGGATTCCATAACCTATACAAGACAGCATTCCTGGAGTCAACAAATCCTCCCTCTCTCAGGAGTCATTGACCATATCTATAGCTCTTCATCTATAGTAGAACATATAGAATCTCCTGTAAACACATCTGAATGTCAAAGTGTGGTGGTGTTATACTCATCTTGTACAGTCCATCACAGTATTGAGATGTGATGGGTGCCCTAGCTCACTAATGACTAGGGATTATCTAGCAGTAGGTGTCCTGATCCAATGGTTTTTATGGGCATTTCAGCCCCTTTCCACTGATTGTCCCTAAGCCTTAATTGCAGGAGGTGCATCAAATAGAGTTGGGTATTCCAAGTAACTTACCCTTTCATTTTAACTAGATGTAGATTTCAGTAGTAGTCTCCATGTGTTGCACAAATATTTGATGAGTAAGTGCTGAATGCATCTGTGTATTTAAGAACAAATATTTAGATTGCATTTAGAAATTATATTCATTATTAAAATGGAAGTTTAGAATCTACTCAAGGACCTGCTAGCTTTCCAGCCACTGCTACCAAGTTTAATATCACAATAATTGATTAAGTATTGGTTAACAAATGAGTATGTTACTTTCTAATCCCACTGGTTTTGACTGATTTTTCCAAGTCTTGATTAAGGTGGCACGCTTCAAAAGAAAGTATATAAGATATTCTGGGACAGCAACTGTATGGCTTGGTTACTTGAGTATTTTTCATTAGAGTAAAGAGAGTAATTATGTAATATTCATCTTCATAGTCCCCTTTTTTATATTTTTGTTGATGTTAACATTATCTTGCGTTGTTGAAAATACAAGCTACACATCCCCTTAAGGCAGTTCCTCTGTGATATGCCGCGTGTCACATGCATGATTTTGTCAGCTAATGGATTTTGGATGGTAGGATTTCTCCATTGGTGCCTGGGTCATGTGGTGGTTGCTTTTCCCATGGCTGTGAAGCAAAATAAAGGGACGCGTGCTTAGATTAAATAGTAAAGAAAGAGTATGGATAAGAGGAATGGAGAGTGATGGGGAGACAGAGATACTAAGGGAGAGTTAGTGGAGCTTGACACAGATATCACCTAGTCCTCTCCACTGAAATGCCCTAGCTATTAACACAAATAGACCATATCTTTGGCTTAACCAGCACATTTGATTCCACAGACTCTCACAGTACCTCAATGTTGAGACTCCCAGAGTCTAATATTTTTATTCTGATAATTAACTTTTGTTGTATACACTAATATCTAAGCCAGATTTAATTGTCCTAAACAGACACACACACACACACACACACACACACACACACACACAGAGAGAGAGAGAGAGAGAGAGAGAGAGAGAGAGAGAGAGAGAGAGAGAACATGCATTGATAGTTGTTCTCTTTATACCTATAACCAAATGTAGTTAGAGGACATTAAGAGTTTGAAAAGGCACAATACACTACTGTACTAAATATATACATATACACAGTTAACTTCATTTTCCCCTGTCTTGTCTTGCAGTCCTCAGACTAGACTTTCTGAAGTAATGGACCTTTTATTCAGTAAGCCTGCAAACCAAAGACACTGGGTTTTTAGGAAAAGCAGTTTGTATAGGTTGATCACTTTTAAAAATATTTATTTTTGTTACCAATTTCAGATTGTGTGTATATGTATAGCTATGTCTGAATATGTACACATATGGCAAGTGCTCACAAAGCCCAAAAAGAAGTGTTAGATTTCCCAAGAGTTTGTGGCTGGTGTTTATGAACTCTCCTATGCTAGTGCAGGGAACAGAAGCCAGGTCCTCTGAAAGAGCAGGATGCGCTCTTAACAACTGCATCATCCTGCAATTCCCAGAATGAGGGAGGATAGCATCATAGTTAAATTGTTTACTTGCTACATTCCAACTAGTGAGTCAAGACAGAGCGAAACAGGATCTTGTCCTAAGTGTGAGGGTCACATCCTTATTTCACATGCATGTGACATATGTCCCAAGTAGAATTACTAATAGAGGGAATCCGTTTTCCTCTTTAGGTTACAGCATGTACAGAAAGTAAAGGCAGAGTTAGCCATGAGCTTAAATAAGTCTGATGCCATGGAGTATTGAGGCTAGACAGTAAACTGGAGAGGACACAGAGGCTTATCCCACAAAAAAAGCACCCAGTATTTCATACATATTTTCTTACCTGATACCCTTTATATAGTTGCATATAACCCACCTACTTTTATAACATTTCGAAAGGATTTTTATAGTTCATAATTGTGCTTTAAAATATAATAGAATAAAATAATAGTTGTGTTTATATATTAGAAGAATATTATTTATATTTTTATATATAAGAAAATGAAACTGTTAGTTCTTCTATAAGCTAGGTTTTTAAAACATGATTTGTGAGTATAACTGAATCTTAATGTCCTACAAGTCCTGCTTTTACTATCTGTTCTCAGAAGTGAACTGTTTTTCAGATCTCCAGTAATGTGAAAGTGAAAAAATTAATGAACATATTACTTAGGATATTGCAAAACTAATGTAAGTCAAAAACTACCAAAGATTTAGGAATGTTCAGTTTGGAATTACGGATTGCTTTTATTTAACTTTTAAGATCCGTTGTTTCATATGCTTAATAGAGCGTCTCAGAATAAAATTGAAAGGTGAGTATTGATTTTTTATTAGGTGATAGATATATTTAAATATGATTTATTTAGTGAAATTATTTCATCTACAAATGATATTTTAAAACAGGATTAATCAGGAATTAATGGGTTTTTGCAGTAGCTTTATTGTGTCTGCTGAGGAGGTAATGCCCGGCTGTGTATAAAGCTTAATCGATGTGCGAGCTTAGACATAAAATCATTTCTTTCTTTGTGTACCTGCTTTATTTGTGGGCATTCAGAAACCCCAAAAGAGTATTTTTCAAACAGTTGTTGACTTTATTGTCATTCTCCAAGTCTTGATCCCCTGACAATGTATGAGGTAACATGTGTCATGTTTTTTTTTTTTTCTTTTCAGTTTATCTCCTGATCTTTCCTCCTAGACCCCTCCCCTTTACAAAGCCCCTACTTCTATCTCCCCTCCCTTTCACCTCTGAGAAGGGAAAAGGTCCCCCTGGACACCAACCCACTTAGGTATCTCAAGTCACTGCGGGTCTAGGTGCATCCTATCCCACTGAGGCTAGACAAGACAACCCAGTCAAGGGATCAGTATCCACAGATAGGCAAAAGAGTCTTTGGGTAAGCACCTGTGCCAGTTGTTGTTGGACAGACATGAAGACCAAGCTGCCTGTTTCCTACATGTGTTCAAGGGGGCTAGGGCCAACCCTGGGATGCTACTTGGTTTGTAGTTCAATCCCAGGGAGTACCCAAGGGTTTAGGTTAATTGACTCTGTTGGTCTTCCTGTGGAGTCTCTATTCTCTCTGGGTTCCAAGTCCTTCCCCCCAACTCTTCCACAGAACTTCCGAAGCGCTATCTAGTGTTTAGCTATGAGTCTCAGCTTCTGTTTCTATCAGCTGTTGGGTTGAGCCTCTCAAGGTACAGTTATACTAGCCTCCTGTCTGCAAGCATTACAAAGCATCATTAGTAGAGTCAGGGATTAACATTGCGATAGATCTCAAGTTTGTTTAGACCTTGGTTGGATATTCCCTCAGTCTCTGAGGCATCTTTATTCCTGCACTTCTTGTAGTGAAGGCGAGTTTTCAATTGAAAGTGTTCTGGGTGGGTTGGTGTCCTTATCCCTTCACTATGAGTGCTGCCTTGGTACAAGGCTCCATCTTACCCACTGATTATCAGCTAGTGTCACCCTCATAAACTCCTTGGAGCCTCCTCCCATCCCAGGACTTTGGTACATCCTAAAGATGCCATCTTCTGCCAATTTCTGTTCACTCTCCTAGCCTTCTCTATATATACCTGATCCTTACCTGTCTCCCCCTCCCCATTACCATTCTTACCCAGTTCCCTCCCTCCATCCACATCCAATGTCTATTTTGGTATTTCACCTTTTGAGTGAGATTCAAGCATCCTTGTTTACATCCTCCTTGTTACTTGGCCTCCTTTTTCTGTGATTTGTAACCCGATTACCCTGTACTTTATGGCTAGTATCCTTATAAATGAGTACATATAATACATGTCTTTATGGGTCTGGGTTACCTCACTTAGGGTGATATTTTTTCTAATGCCATCCCTTTGCCTGCAAATTTCCTGATGTCCCTGTTTTTAGTAGCTGAGTAGTATTCCATTGTGAAAATGAACTACATTTTCTTTATCTATTCTTTGGTTGAGGAGCATCTGGATTGTTTCTAGTTTCTTATTATAAATAAGGCTGCTGTAAACATAGTGGAGAGCAACTTCAATAAATGGTGCTTAACTAACTGCATGTCTGCATGTAAATAAATGCAAATAGATTCATATCAATCACCCTATATAAAACTCAAGTGCAAGGGGATCAAGACCTAAACATGAAGCCAGATAAACTACATTTGATAGAATAGAAAGATGAGGGTAGTCTTAAATGCATTGGCACAGGAGACAACTTTCTGAATTGAACACCAATAACTCAGTCCTGAAGATATATACTTAATAAATGAAGGGATGTCGTGAAAAGATTCTGTAAAGCAAAGGACACAGTCAATCGGAAAAAGGGGTAGTAGGCACATTGGGAAAGGATCTTCACTAAACCTACATCTGACAGAGGGCTAATATTCAAAATATATAAAGAACTCAGGAAGTTAGATGACAACAACCCAATTAAAAATGGGGGTACAGAGCAAATCAGAGAATTTTGAACAGAGGGATATCTAATGGCAAGGAAGCACTTCATGAAATGTTTAACATCCTTAGTTATTAGGGAAATGCAGACCGAAACAACTCTGATATGCTTTCTTATACCCATTAGATTGGCTAAGATCAAAAACTCAAATGACAGCACATGCTGGCAATGATGTGGAGTAAACAGACACTTTTCCATTGCTGGTAGGAGTGCCAGCTTATATGACCACTCTGGAAATCAATTTGACTGTTTCTTAAAAAATTGGAAATAGTTCTACATCATGACACAGCTATATCATTACTTGGCATATACCCAAAAGATACTAAACCATACCACAAGGACACTTGCTCCACTATATTCATGTGTCATATTTTAACAGGAAAAGGGAAGTGATTTTACTAAGTGATTATATTAACTCAAAATGAAAACAGGCCATTATAGAGAATGGAAAATCTACAGTGGAAACTTACTGTAAGACGTGTGTTGGACATTATTTTTAAGGCACTCTAAGTGAGTACCTTAGACATGTGTGATAATCTTATGTGTGTAATCATTGGCTTAAGTCACTTCACAGGAAATCTAGGTTACAGAGTACACAGAAAGATGGCTAGGTATTAGTAGAAGATGTGTGAATATTGGCAACCCAAAGTTTATTAAGATTGTTTTGCATTTGGTAGTCAAGATATCACACATGTTCATGAGAAGTTTTATGGCTATTGGAAATATAGAAATTCCAGACATCCATGACAACTTGGAAATCACAGATTTCACATGAATATGTTGTCAGGGGCTGTAAGACAACATGTGTCTTGTAAGTATAAAGGAGTGACTTAGAATCTCAGAATAAATGATGAAGTGGTAGATGATTGTGATCTGGGGTTTTGGACCCTGGGGCTTTCTGGATGCCATTCTTCCCAGACTTCCAGACTTTCAGAGTCCCAGGCCAATAAAAAGACATTGTCTCAAAAAAAAAGCAATATGCAGAATGTGTTATGTACATATATGAAGTCCTCAGACAACAAATTTGTAAAAGCACAAAAAAAAACTTCACTAGGTAAATTAAAATAATCCAAAATCAGCATGGAAAAGAATGTCAACATACTGTTTTTAAAATGAAAGTAAAAATTAAATGGAGAATTAGAAACTAGAAGGTTAGGGGTTACTAGAGAATTTCAATCGAGGTAGTAGTGGATGTTTTCAATAACTTTAAAAAAATAAATTATCACTATATTAAAGACACTGTCCCATGTGTAATGAAAGCACCTTAGATCACAAATGAATGGGTAATGCACACTTGATGAGCCACAGAAAACTGGCTGTTTCAAAACTTCCCACTTAGCCACACAAGTATGATCTTTGTTTGGAAACAAGAACTGTGTTAGCCCAAGGCACAGGCTGGAGCAGAAGAGGAACCAGGGCTAGTCATGAGTAGCTGAATGCAATCTTCTGAAGCTGGCAGATCAGCAACATTTTGACTCAACAGGCATCATGCCTGTTAGCCCTGCATGTGCTGGCTAATGAGCATAAGACCTATGCAGTCTTAGAATGTCCTTTCTGAGAGGCTCCATACTTGATTTATATTTTGCTGTGGTCATATCAAAATCCTTCCTGCTTTTCTGCCTAGCAACCATTCACTGTCAATTTGCTCTGGGCTTTACAAATTTTACAGCTTGTTATGGTCTTTGCCACGAGATGGTAGGGAGCAGTGAACTACACTGTGGTCAATATTCATTCACACATGAACATAAAGGAGTTCCTGAGACCCAAGACTGACCCTGCACTTCTCCAACAAAAGTGATTCTTACCTTAAATCTTTATTTTTATTTTCTCAAAGCTATGACTTCCAGGACAGCCGTAGTCCTAATCTAAACATCAGGGTTGGGGGGGGTTGTTTGTTTGTTTGTTTGTTTGATCGTTTGATCGGGTGGTTTTCTAGAGGATAAATAAAGAAGCTGTTCACAAACATAACTTTTTTCCATGTACATTATGCCTCATGGAACCTGATTACCAGCATCATGGAAGCTGTCACCCCCCACAGACAAATTAAATTAAATTCCAAATCAATCTCCAGGACCATTTCCTTAATAAAATTTCTGAAAATGATCGTACTGCATTCTAAAATGTAACTGTTGGCATTCAACTGTGAATGTCCTTTTCTGAGTCAATAAAATAGTTTTACCAAGAATTTGTTGTTTACTTGAACACATTTGGTGTATTGTCCCCCCCACTTTTCTCCAGGTTTAATGTGCACTGATATAATTATTTTGCCTTACCAGTATTTTGCTTTGCATTTTATTAACATTATAGATAAATTTAGTTCATTACTTATTCAAAGTTTCAAAGTGCATTTATATCCTACAGCCATCTTCATCTACCATCTTCTGTGTCTCCATCCCCTCTTGATTTCTCCCAAGTTCACAGTTAAAGGGTTCACCATCGTTCAGTATCACCTGGGTTTCGGAGTTCCCTTCTTACTCCTGTATATGTGTGTGGGATACCTCACTTTCATTATTCAATGTGTGTGTGCGTGGGAAGGCACATTCCTTTGGAAGGTGATCTTGTACAGTGTATGTGTCTGTGGAAGCCAGGTGATAGTCTTAAATGTTTTTAAATGTTGCTTCTTAGGCACTTGTTCTCCCCCATCCCCCCCCCCTTATTTTTTTACTAGTTTCTCATTGGTGCACCAGACCAGGCTGCACAGCCAGTGAACCCCAGGAATTCTCCTGTGTTTGCTGTGATTGCAAATGTCTGCCACAACTTCAGGCTCCTGCCTGCCTCATCCACAGCAACTGGAGTATTCTGGGGAACAAACTCAGATTCTTGCTTTTGCCAGGCTAGTATTTTCTGTCATGAGCCGTCTTCCCAGCACTGTGTTTCAACTTTGCTCATTATACTGACTATTCACCCCTTGTCACCAGTATTTACTTTCATGTCTCATGCATATCATTCCAAGTTTTTGTCCTTTTCTCCTTTCCCCACAAAAACAATTTTCCTGATTATACTGATTATGATTACACCACGTCTACTCATACTGCACTATTGCTTTTTCTCCTCACAACTTTGGTCCTGTTAAAGCTAATCTCTGTCTTACCTCAGAGAATACTTACTTTCCTGTATGTCTGGGAAAGTTTTAAACACTAACTCTAGTCATACTCTAAATTTCCCCTGGAGTCCTTAGCTCACATCTGGCGTGTCTCCCCACTCATTCTGTCTTCCAGGAGCCTCTCCTCAGCCTCTTGAACTCTTCTCACAGATTCACTCCTCCGTACAGATGCCTTTGGCTGAGAGAGAGCTCATTGTCGAGAATGGCAAAATTAAGTTGATTTGAGTTTTAGATGTGGGTAAGTCTCATCCAATATGGGCTGAAGTGGAGGAGTTCTTAGGCAAGTTGTTTTTACCATTGGCCACCTGATTATCATTAACTGTAAAAGATATTTCCGACTGGTTTCTTTATATCTGCTTTTAACAACATTCTGTTGTCTGATGGCACTGGGCACAGAATTATTAGCATGATTCGCGGCGTTCTTCTATCATTATCTCTTCTGTGTCTCATCACTTCCCGCTGGCAGGAGGGAAATCCAGGCATCTACACTGTGTGTGCAAAGGACAGAGACCTTCGATTTACCACACTTCATGGGTTTCCCTTTCCTCATCCTGTGGAAGGTAGAAGGAGCTGCCAGTTCATGGCCTTCTGAATTCTGTGGTTCAAGCCACATTGATTTTCACTGCCAGTCTTGGGATCTACTATGATAGCTGCTATGTAACTGTGGCAAGTGTATGTACACATTGTTAATGAAGGTACAGAATGTTATCCAGATTAAAGTTTACAGTGGTTTACAGAATACAACTGAGGAGTGAGTGAACATCATCCATGTGATTGGGAAGAACTTGTCTGTGATTCCTTTCTGTTTCTGTTTGCTAATTATTCAGTTCTTTTTTTTTTTTCCTTTGAATACAGATGGAAGCTTTAGAAAAAGCCGAACAAACCTCACCTCCCTGCTAGTGCAGCCTATCTCTCCATCCCTCGTTAAAATGCTCATCTCTTTGCCAAAACTGAAAATGGATAAAGATGCCTGCAGTCCTCTAGAGCTTCCACATAATGGTAAGGCAACTTGTATTTTGACACATCTGCTGATCATGTTCTTTGCTGAATTTGAGCCTGGAAAATCATTCTGGTGACCCTCTAGAACATCCATACAATAATAATACCTACAAATGTATATATTGCTTACATATAATGATGCCTAGAGCTCTCTAGAACTTCCATATAATAATGTTTCCAGACTTCTAGAGCTTACGCATAATGATGCTCACAGCCCTCTAGAACTTACACAAAATGATCCCTACAGATTTCTAGAACTAACACATAATGATGCCTATGGTCCTATAGAATTTACACATAGTGATGCCTACAGCCTTCTAGAATTTACACATAATAGTAAGGTAACTTGTGCCTCAAACATCTGGAGAATACATTAAGAAGATAAGTCATTAAAAAACATCTCTTAAATTGAAAGGTCTAGAACTATTCATTTAATAACTACTGATTTTTGGTGGGAGGGGTATTTGTCTCATTCGGTGGTTCTATAAGGATGATTTTGAAGTATAATTATGATTCGAATCTAAGGGATTGGCCAAGCTGGGATATTTTCTTTCAAGGAGAAAAGGGAGAGTTTGAATTGCTCCAAAGGAAAGGAGCTTCACAAATGAAGCATTTTGTAAATGCTTGGCATGACTTCACAGGTACAGCTCTGGCAGGCTTACTGACTTCCAAGATTCAGTGGATAACAGGAGTTATCTGAGGTATGAAGTCATTTAGTATAAAGCATTAATGTGTAATTCCTGCGATTGACTAAAAGAATCCTTCTGTCTATACGCAACATTGCCCAGGAGATGCTTCTTATTCAGTGATGCTGTTTGTCAGGCCTTCTTGGACTTTTCAGGATAAAACTGGAGCAGCTAAGCTACCTGTGATGGGATGAAAGTCCTGGGCTGCATCATTGTTTTTTTTTTTTTGTTTTTTTGTTTTTTTGTTTTTTTTTTTCCTGCCTGCATTAAAAGCTTTAGCATTAAAGTTCTAAAGAAGAGATTGTCTTTACATATTGTTAAATGTGTTTCTGGCTGCTGTGAACTAACACTTCAGTGCTTTGGGGGTTTTGTGTGTGCCCAGATCTGGGGCTCTACTAGCAGTCATTTCTATCTTCTGTTTTCCTCTTAACTACAAATGTATTAAAATGCTTCGACAAAATATTTTTCCAAGTCAAGATTGCTGGATGCTAGAGACATATATTCAAGATTGCTGGATGTTAGAGACATATATACTCCTCTCTCTCTCTTTCTCTCTCTCTCTCTCTGTATGTGTATTTGTGTGAGTGTGTGTTGTGTCTGCATATGGGTGCATATGTCAGACCGTATGGACACCTTTTAGAAGTCAGTTTACTCCTTCTAGCAAATGAGTCCTAGGATCTAAGTCAGCTCACCGGGTTTGGTATCAGGCTCATTTCACTGGTGAGCCATATCTGCCACCCTGGATTTCATAATTCTAGGAAGAGTGGAGCCCTTTATGCACTTCAGCACCTGTCCAGCTCTTAGGGTCTGAAATTTCCTGGTATGGCATTGTCATTCCTCAGGTCACCTCTACACAAAGTGCCCTATGCTGGTATCTACAGAAACACAAAATCACCACACATTTGTGAGAAACTGAGTTGGATATATGCTCCAGCACTTCTGTATACCAAAAACTGCTGTGTGTATTAGCGAGTCTCTTATCACATAATAGTATCAATTGCTTTCTCTGCCGTCAAATGTCTTCACAATATGAAACAATGTTCTCTAGCTATACCTCAAACATGAAGTTATGTACAACATATATGAAGCCTAGAAGGAAATTTGAGATTGAGAGTTGAAATTTTCCAACTCAATTTTCAAAGAGTGAATAAGAAAGATTTGCTAGTTATGCCATATGAAGTTTATCTTGTATAGATAGTAATTATATTATTGTTATTGTGACTTAGAAAAAGAGCAAATGCACTTAAACTTAGAGAAGAGTTTTGTTTTTGTAAATCTTTCATTTTTCAGAAAACAGATTGTTACATTTATATTTTTCAGATAGTAAATAAACATGTGTGCTTGAAATTAAATTATTCTTAAATAAAGGATCTTACATCAACATTCTGCATAGAAATACTTATGATTTACCCAAGATAATTAACTTTTAAGAGTTTAATACACCCTTAAAATTGCATTAATGGTGATGTATTATAAAGACACAACATAAAATACCAAGAACATTCTTTACTTCGAAAGAGAGCAGCACCTCTAGTTTACAAATTAAAAATAATCTACAGCATATCACAATTTAATTTTGCTCTTTTATTGAGTCTCCCAAGTATACTGTTGAAGGACAGGCGGAAAATCTTAATTAAGATGACAAAATAGGAAACTGTGTGTGCAGTTTTTATTTTAAATTTTCATCTTATTGTGAACAATGATTCACAATTCTCTAAATTATAGACAATGTGGCAGATTTTCTCTATCCTGTGTGCTTTATCAACATCTTTCTCTTTCATGTGTTTTTCCCTTTGCCAAAATTTTAAAATCATGTATGTTAGGTAGGTTTGAGGGTTCTACAAATTTATAAGATGGTTTCTGATTGCCTCTAGCCTATTGGTCCACTTCATCTAACAAAGCCTATCCAAATAAAGTAAAACCAAAATACACTTTCTAAACTTTATTTTAACAATGACACTTTTTAACACTAGTAGAAACTGGAAAAAAAACCAAACCAAACCAAACCAAACCAAACCAAACAAAAACAAACAAAAACAAACAAAAATCAAACAAACAACAGCAACAATAAAAACTCATGTACTCTGGACTCTGCTTCATCACTAGGACCATGAGACTATGTAGCGTTGGCTAATGGAGCCACGGTTAGTAGAGTTATCTCGGTAAGGGAGAAAGATAGAGATGGAGACAGATGGAGGTTAAGGGTAAGAGGCAGAGATAGTTGGAGGGAGTCTTATCCACTAAGCGAAGCAGTTATTTATGAAGCTAAATTCATTGAGGAGGCCATGAAAAAATTTTTATTTGATTTTCAGTTACTTACAACCAAAAGCTAAGTGGTGCAGACGATAGAAGTTCAGTAAAGGAATGGAATTCCAGAACTAATCATACAGTGTCAAGATAGAAACAGAAGAGAGTAGAGCATTCTATGGAGATTCCTTAGAAAGTAAACCAAGAGTCAAAGGAACTGCCTTTGCCTCAATAGAGACAGATTGTTTGTATTGAATAAACCATAGAATACACTTGGATTCTTTTCTTGGTCTCTCTTTGGAGAGCCTATCTACTTATATAGTATGTTCTTAGTCATTTTCCTTGGGGTTCTCCCAGAACATAACTGTATTAGTTTTAAATATTAATTTGAGCTCATGTTTAAGACCTGTGAATACAGTGAAAATATTGAAGTAAAAAAACATAGATTGTTGTAACTAACATGGAAAACATACACACATCATGTATAAAAGAGGAATTTTGGTAAACTAGATCAAATTAATATTTTGAGGGAGAATGTTAAGTTATCAAATTTATGAGTAAAAACAAGTTATGTATAAGTAAACTATGTAAACTACAAACACACCAACTCATATATAGAGAAAAATGATGACATAGCTCTGATTTTCTTACTCATAATTTATCAACTTCTCTGGGGAAAATTAATTTCATTAGAAGAATTTCACAACACTTAACTACTCATATCACTTACATTTTTATAACTTTCAATTGTGTTATAAATAGCTCTTTTTTAGTTTGTTAGTAGCTGCTTGAATAAAACCATTTACATTTCTTTAGCACATAGTTCACTATGTAGTTAACATACTAACCTTACAGATTTTTTGTTATTTTGTTATTTTTTTTATTATACAAAAAGTTGTCAACTAATAGTTCATTTTAACTATTCTACATAGTTCTTAAAAAGAAATGTTTACTCATTTGGATTCATAAACATAATTTTAGCTATATATGATACTAATGGGACTGCCAATAGTATTCACATTGCCTCAAGGTTGCTCCATGAGAGTAAATTCTAGGAGACTATGTATATATCATTAAAACTTGTAGTCTATCACCTATCCATCCTGTGATACAATATATGTTCTTAGACACTGAAGTATTATAGAGCTGATAGACTGTCATGACTCCATATGTTCATAACATATGTTGCTAATCTTTTAAATCATAAATGCTAAAAGAATATCCGTAGACTATTTTTTAACAAGAAATATTACAAATGTATTTTGCAATAGGGTTTTTTTTGTGCTTGTCATTTTCCTAATACTGTAATAGAAATATTTGAAATTAAATAAAATCACTTGATTTTGGCTAACAATGATATGATTTTAGTTTATGGTCAGTTTGCCGTTTTACTTTACATCTCTAAAGAGTAATCAACATTGTAAAAATGGCTATCTTGCCAAAAGCAATCTACAGATTCAATGCAAACCCCATCAAAATTCCAACTCGACTCTTCAACGAATTAGAAAGAGCAATCTGCAAATTCATCTGGAATGACAAAAAAGCTAGGGTAGCAAAAACTCTTCTCAAGAATAAAAGAACCTCTGGTGGAATCACCATGCCTAACCTAAATCTGTACTACAGACCAATTGTGATAAAAACTGCATGGTACTGGTATAGCGACAGACAAGTAGACCAATGGAATAGAATTGAAGACCCAGAAATGAACCCACACACCTATTGTCACTTGATCTTCGACAAGGGAGCTAAAACCACCCAGTGGAAAAAAGACAGCATTTTCAACAAATGGTGCTGGCACAACTGGTGGTTATCAGGTAGAAGAATGCGAATTGATCCATTTCTATCTCCTTGTACTAAGGTCAAATCTAAGTGGATCAAGGAGCTCCACATAAAACCAGAGACACTGAAGCTTATAGAGGAGAAAGTAGAGAAAAGCCTTGAAGATATGGGCACAGGGGAAAAATTCCTGAATAGAACAGCAATGGCTTGTGCTGTAAGATCAAGAATTGACAAATGGGACCTCATGAAACTGCAAGGCTTCTATAAGGCAAAAGACACCGTCAATGAGACAAAAAGGCCACCAACAGATTGGGAAAGGATTTTTACCTATCCTAAATCAGATAGGGGACTAATATCCAATATATATAAAGAACTCAAGAAGGTGGACTCCAGAAAATCAAATAACCCCATTAAAAATGGGGCTCAGAGCTAAACAAAGAATTCTCACCTGAGGAATAATAAATGGCTGAGAAGCACCTGAAAAAATGTTCAGCATCCTTAATCATCAGGGAAATGCAAATCAAAACAACCCTGAGATTCCATCTCACACCAGTCAGAATGTCTAAGATCAAAAATTCAGGTGACAGCAGATGCTGGTGAGGATGTGGAGAAAGAGGAACACTCCTCCATTGTTGGTGGGATTGCAAGCTTGTACAACCACTCTGGAAATCAGTCTGGCGGTTCCTCAGAACTGAAACTGAAGAAGAACAAAGACCAAAGTGTGGACACTTTGCCCCTTCTTAGAATTGGGAACAAAACACCAATGAAGGAGTTACAGAGACAAAGTTTGGAGCTGAGACAAAAGGATGGGCCATCTAGAGCCTGCCATATCCAGGGATCCATCCCATAATCAGCCTCCAAACGCTGACACCATTGCATACACCAGCAAGCGTTTGCTGAAAGGACCCTAATATAGCTGTCTCTTGTGAGACTAGGCCGGGGCCTAGCAAACACAGAAGTGGATGCTCACAGTCAGCTATTGGATGGATCACAGGGCCTCCAATGGAGGAGCTAGAGAAAGTACCCAAGGAGCTAAAGGGATCTGCAACCCTATAGGTGGAACAACATTATGAACTAACCAGTACCCCAGAGCTCTTGACTCTAGTTACATATGTATCAAAAGATGGCCTAGTCGGCCATCACTGGAAAGAGAGGCCCATTGGACATGCAAACTTTATATGACCCAGTACAGGGGAACACCAGGGCCAAAAAGTGGGAGTGGGTGGGTAGGGGAGTGAGGGGAGGGTATGGGTTACTTTTGGGATAGCATTGGAAATGTAAATGTGGAAAATACCTAATATATATATATATATATATATATATATATATATATATATATATATATATATATATAAAGAGTAATCACTGTGGAATTCTTATTTCGAATGAGAGATTATATAGGGGAGGGAGTCCTTTTTTCTTCTCCCAGGATATATCTATAGCAGTCAAGCTTGCTGCCAGGAAGCTCACTTCTTCCTGCAAGTACTATTGTCTTCCAAAGACATCACATTCTAGAGACCAAGCCCTAAATACACAGACCATGGGAAGCTCTTACCCAGACTTTTGGTTTACTATTCTAGTCACCAATATGAAAGAAAATATCCAGGAAAAAATGGATATCCTTTTACCAGTGTATACAATTCTATAGAGCATATATCAGTTAAAATCAATATGCTATATCACATTAGTAGAGACATGTCTGGCTCAAAATGAATGCTACCTATTAGTAATTACTGATACTCCCTAGTAGTGACACATATATACATTTTTTAAATTCTCTACCAACCAACTGCTCAGTGAACCTGGGAGTCTGGGCTGGAAGCTAAGTGTAGCTGCGGAACTAAAGATCAGCATTCATGAGTTGCCAGTCTGAAGTCCTCGATAAAAGGAAAAAGAGCTTCAGAATTGCCTTTGAAGGACTGTTCATGAAGGATCTGAAATAAAGAACACAGGTGTGAGACCTATTGTCCAAAGTCCACAGACAGTAGAGTCAGACCTGTTTCCTGGGGAGTGAAGGTAGGGTTTACCCAGGGTGACAGTACTGTCATTTGCCTTGAACTTCCCAGGTTTCCAGTTTTCTATTTTATCTCTTAGCTATTAGAAAAGATTCAGTATATTTTTTGTTTATTAAACCCTTAAAGACAAGTTAAGATGCACACTTTGAAGCAGAATCATTTCCACCTATACTATCCAGTATTTTAGTGTGATTGTCAGTTTTGTAGTTTTCTTATATTTTATCTTATTGTTTTTAAGGTTTTCTCTGCTCTTGACAAATTACAGAACTTCCAACTAAACTTTGGAGTTTATACATATGATAAAATCTAACACAACATATGCTATCAATTTTGATGACGTTTTCCACAATGGACAGATGTTGTAATTTAGAAAGTTATAGCCTACTGGAAATTCCTTGCTGCCACTGTTTTTATATTCTGCTATACTACAACATTTTTTGGTTATTGTTCTTTTTACAAATTTTCAAATATATCTTGTATGTTGTATGTCTAAGCTGTTAAGGCCCATGGCTTCTTATCCTTAAGTCTCTATGACAACACACACATACTTCCTTGACAAGTGTTTGCGGCTGCTTTCAGATTAAGCCATCTCTCTTCTTCCTTCTATCAGGCTGTACAATGCCCTTGCTATTAGACACTAAAACATGAAATCTCATTGACCAGGATGAATAAATTAAACTTCATTAGAAATCATTGTTTATTCTTTCTTTCTATATTTCAATGCTCTGAGGTTTCTCTTGTAGTCTATTTTCTGATCTGTGTCCTATAGGTATTAGAAAAGTTTGTAGACAATGTAGTTTATAGGTAATATTCTACATATTAAGTTTGGTTTAAATTTATCTTTTGGGTTGTTCAAATAATCTATATCTTGGTAAACTGAAAAATTACTTACAAATTGTAAGGATAATTAGTTTATTACATTGGAGGGTCATTTTTTTTTTACCTTATATGTTTTTAGCTCAGTTCTTAGGTGTTTAAGATCCAAACATTTGTTACAATTTAGCAGATCCATCTCACAGAATAAATTGTTATTCTTTCTGCCTAGCAACACATGCCTTCAATTGTGTTTAACTTGAAAATTGTTTAGCTTACAATTACTTGTTGTTCTGATTATTTTTGGTATTCGGTTAACTTTATGCTATACCAGTTTTTGCTTTTTGCTTTCTGCTTTTAAGTTTTCTAGTTCTTAATGCTTGTTTGAATATGTCTCAACAACCATAATTGTTGTTGAAAATATTTAAACCCAATTGGGAGTTTCTACCCCACCTTTGACCATTTAGTTCCCTGATAAAAACCACACAACCTTTATATATTCATATTATATATTCAATAAGTCTCAATCAGCACTAGAGCTGGGTAGATATCGATCCTCTATATTATTATGTATATTTCCCAACCAACAGTCACATTATATAATTTGCCACATGTCATCTGAGCTGCTCTTAGCTCCAATTAGCCAACCCTCATGGCTATTATTTCAAGATTCTTACCCTATGGCAGCCTCTCTTCTATCCATCTTCTTTTCTCCAACCTTGTAGTTCTCCTCTGAACCCAAGCCCAGGAGTCTTAAACCTCACCTATGTCTACTTTGTCCAGCTATTGGCTGTCAACATCTTTATTCACCAAACAGAGATAACTTAGGGGGCAAAGTTAAATAGCATCATCTGAGTCTGCATGAGGTCTCAGGGAGCAACAGGATTCACCATAGTTAAAGACCAAACTTCAATAAATAATTCATATTTTAAATGCAGTGCTTTGGTTCATTTGTTCTAATACATTTAATATAATTTCTATGTTCTTAGGTTTCTAAAATTAATTTTGCATTTCTATTGAGGATACATATTTTTATTTTCATTTTTATATTTCCTATCATATTTTTCCTTGAGAATATAAGAAGTTGTAAATATTGTGTGTTCCCTTGGGATTGCTGGAATAATTTCTCCCTCGGAATCCTTTTTATCCCTTTATGCTTCATGAAAACTATCTTTTTTTTTTTTTACCCTTATTACAGTTAAGTAAGGCAGCCCATTATATTACCTGATTCATAGAGGGAGAGTCATTGTTTTCTTTCAGTGAATTGAGTCATTTACTGGGGGAAAGTGAGATCTTTCTTTAATTTCAGTAACTGTCCTTCTGTATAACCGACTTGCAGCTTGCCAACAAGAAAAAGTTTCACAATCAGTCGACAAACAGCAAATTCAAGTGAAGAGGAAGCCTCTGGATAACACTGGAACTTCAGTCTTCACTGATAACCTCTATGCAGGACCCATAGCCTCTTACTACCCTTGCACCTCATAGGGCTGTTAGGACAGCATCTCAGATTCATCAATTTCCCTTAGCTTCTAAACAGATCCATTCTAAAATTTATTTGTCTTCACATTCTAACTCAATAATGGGCTTGCTATTTCTCACATTCTCTTATCAAATGTTATTTGACATTGTGAATTATTTTTACTGGGAAATTTAACCCACTATCGCAGGCTACCACATTATTAGTAAAGAAAAGAATTGCCTCTCTGTGTATTAGCAACAAAAATAAATGAGTTGGCATTTATACAAAGATCAATTGACTTACTATATGAGGTGATATTATAAAAGTAAATAATATACTAAAAATGAACGCTACATGGCCATTTAGCCAGTGAGCCATTTACAAGACATAGTACAAAGCCAAACAGAAAAGTTATATCATTGCTGCTACCATTTACCTGGCCTAGTAATTACTGCTATCTCTAAATCCAAACAGCTATTAATTATGAAGACAGTTACAGAGATTATCAACACCCTGAACTTCTAAGAGAAAATCTGTGTCTTTTGGTTAAGCAGTATACACTTTGCTAGTGAGTTGTCATCCAAGGAGAGTAATGTAATGTTAATTCTCTAATTTTTCATATCCGCAACCTATTGATCATTGCAGAAGTTTTCCACTGGCTATTGTCTACCTGAATCCAACATTCTGAGATCCAGAATGATGTGGTTCCACAAAAGCCATTCTCCTGGGACACTGGTATGAAAAAGTATGAATAATAGATTTTGATAGACAAATGGGAACTGTGCAGATCAGGCGGTTTTCCAGAAGATTAGTTTTCTGATGGACCCAATGATTTGTGAGTTGTAGAGGCTTGGTAAAATGATGTGGGAAATCAACAAATTTTCTCAAATTTCACTCTTATAAAAAAGGTTTTGCAGAAAGAAAGAATCCTGAAAACAAGAAAACACACATCTTAAGTCTTTTCCTATATATTTTATACAACAAAACTAATGGATGGATCTGCGTAGTTTGAACATTTCACATGCACACACTCATGATATCATGCATGTAGACATGGTGAGAAAATCCACACCAGTAGTTTCCTGGTATTGGAACAGGGGCCTGCTTATAAAGCGGCACAGAAGCCTGGAATGTATGAATGTTCTATACACTAGTTGGGATGATGGGTATATATATATATATATATATATATATATATATATATATATATATATATATATCAGAATGTTTCAAATATTTCATTATGTTTAAAATCCTTAATTACATGTAATTTTATCCCAATGCTGTTAGTTTGAAGAAACATTATGTCTTATAAAAAAGTGTATTATAAACCAACAATTAAACCACAAAAGAAATGAATCAGGTTAATGTAAGTATAGGAAAATTAAAAATTTTAAGGTTTATTTGTCTTTTAAAAAGTATTTGCTTCCCTTCCTGATAGCTATAGTTATCAAAATGTCTCTTTACATATACAACATTATTAACTAAAAGGAAAACATACATTTTTTTTCAAATGCAAACTTATTCACATGTATGAATATGGTTGTGAATGTGTGTGTGTGTGTTTACTGGAAATAAGACCAGCTACATTCCTTCCTTGAAAAAATAATTGACTGAACTGCCATAGTACATAAGCTAATATTATGCATTTTTTGTAAATAATTGATGTTTTTAAAAGATTACCAAACACGAATTATTGAAAGCATGAGTCTATAGCAACCTTTAATCCCCATGAGCTGTAGAAAAGCTGAGCGCGCGCGCGCGCGCGCGCGCACACACACACACACACACACACACACACACACACACACAGAGCAAATCCCCAATCTTAGTAGAAATTCTACTTTTAACTCATCTCCAAAATTCTTAAGGATAGCAAATGGACAAGATTTCTATTAAAATCAGAAAATATAGAAAGAACTGTGTTTAGGAAAGCAAGAGAAGGTTAATTACTATAATTGAAAGTTGAAGCTGGCAGCAAGTGTGATCCTTCATATTTCTGTTGAAAACTTTGGGGTATTTCCAAAATATTTGCTATTGTTGGTTGTAAACACAGCCTTGCTAGTGTTGTAAGACAAACACTAAGAACCAGTTGACCTATACAATGGGCAAAATGAAAGACACTGTTGTCTTTAGAATATACATCTGTAGCAGATATTTTTCTGAAACAGGTGGGATTAATGATTAGAGAGGAGCACTCTCTTTCATGTCTCTCAACTCTGGACAGAACTCACACTATTTGAATAGAAACATTTCTGAGTGAATCAAATTTTTGTCATGTTGGAATCTTTTGCACTTCAGATGTAATATTTTAAAAGTGTCATTTTTGCAACATGAAAGATGGAAACCATTCAGTAAAGTGAGTTGGAAAGATAATGTAAGGAGCTGGACATCTACACATATGTGCACCGAGTATTTAAATAATACATTGTAGTCAAGTCTTTTCAAAAACTTTCTCAAACCAAATTTCAAGAGTTGTTTTTTTTTTTCATTTTGAAATAAAATTAGTATTAATGGAAGCTTGAAAGTGTAACAAAAAATTACATGTTTATTTGCAATTGAAAAGCAGACTTGATCCTACATCAGAACAAATAGCATAACCATTATAACCAATAATACAATCATAACTAGTAACACAACCATTATAACCAATAACATCTTTCCGCTACACACTCCACTGGCCCCCTTCAATTGGAGTCTATCATTTCAATAATGTCCCAGTTGCAGGAATCCCAAATAAGGCTCACAGGATGCTCAGCGCAGCCCCTGCTTCTGTCTCCCTGAATCTGACTTCTCTCATTTCATTTTAAAGAGGGCAGACCAGTTCTTCAGATTACCCTGTCTACAACTTTGCAATGAATACTTCCAGACTATGGAAACTGACAGTAGCAATGATGTATCTTTCCCAATGCATCTTCTATATGATAAATGGTGTCATTTTGCTCTATAACTGGACCTACTACTATCTTGCTTAAGTTGTTGTTTTTACTAAAGTGACACATTTCCACTTTTCTTTTTCGAATCATGACTGAACTTATGTATCCATCCTGCCTATATTTTTACTACCTCTCCCCATCAGTCTTCATTATTGTAGGAGCACTGATCGAATTACTGATGACATTGCTGTGTTACGTGTATCAATTTCACTCTATGGTGAATGAATTTTTTTCTAATTTTATTGGAATTTTCTTCATTTATAAACATTAATGTTGAATTATTGTTTAATTAGGATATATTTTCCTAACTAATTCAATAAGTTATAATAAAATACTACCTTTTTTGGGGTTAGCTTAACTATTTTATTGTGGAAGTTTGCTACCATACTCAAGTTCAGAGACAACAGTTTAAACAAACCCCTGAACTGATTTTACAACTTTAGGCAGATTTTCTTAAGTTTTCTAAAGAAAATTTTATGGATTTCAATGAATGTTTCGGTAGAAGTTCTAAAAAAAAAAAAAATCGAACAAAAATCTGATAATTGTGACCCCAATCATGTTTAACCAGATTGACATTTTGTAAATTTTTCTAGTGCTTCAAGTTTAAATGTCTTTGTTATCTAAAAATAAATATTGGTTCATCAAATCAGAATTTAACTGAAGCCTGCATGTTGGCTTTGATTGCTAGTTCTTTGAAAATTCTGAAAGTTGTTAAAATATCAGCTATGCCTTTCCCACTGGCATTTTATTTTACTTAAAAAATTTTGCTCTCCTGCATATCGACTTGTCTCCCATGTGCTGTGCCAATGTTGCATCTACCACTAAGCTCTATTGCCAGTGCCTTTCTTTCACTTGAATTAAAAGGTAGTGATATCATTTCTTCATCCCCATCCTATCTCTTATACTTCCCCCTCAATTCACAGCTTTCTCCTCTTTAAGCATCATTGTTACACACACATATAAATGAAAACATGCATAAAAACAACTTGTAAAGTCTATTCATTAGTGCCTGAATCTGTTTGTTTACATATACTATATACATATTATATATAATATGCATATCATTTATATATTATATTCATTATATACACTTTATACACTATAGATAGATAGATAGGTAGATAGATAGATAGATACATACATAGATACATAGATACATAGATACATAGATAGATACATAGATAGATAGATAGATAGATAGATAGATAGATAGATAGATAGATAGATAGATACATAGAAAGATAGATATCACAAGATTTTCTTGAGCTCACTGTGTAGACCAGGCTGGCCTCGAAATCTTTATTTTCCACTTCTATTTGTAAGTCCTGGTATCACTAGTCATGCAACAACACAACTAGTTTCCTTGAATTTCTTTTCAATCACATCTTTTAATGGAATTTTACAAACTTGAATTATATTTAATATACACAAGTCAGGAAATATTTTTTTTAATTTTCTCCAACTCTTTAATGTATGATAATTTTATACATGTATATAATTTATTCTAATGAATTTTACCCTCCACATCACTCCCTTCAAATTCTTCCTCATCATCTCACATTATTTTCCTCCTGACTCTGTGTGTTTACTGATTTAAAATTCACAAGTAAATACTTTATATTTTAAATACAATTATCAAACCTTGCCCAGCATTGCAACATCAGCCTTTATTCGTGTCTTCTAGAAGCATTTTTTAGTGTCTGATAGAATAGGATTTTTAAGATTATCTTGTACTTTTCAACTTTATCCTTGCTGACAGATATTTCTCAAAGAAATAAAAACAATTGATTCTTTGAGAGAGATTCTTGTCTAGAAAGTAATATTTGTATGCTTCCTATGTTTGTGGTCTTTGGAAAGTTTTTTCCAATACCACTCAAAGAATAAGGCTTATAAAATGGTTATTTTCATACTATATTTTAGCCCAAATATATAAAATATGTCAATACATTGATATTGCTGATAACTTAGTGCATACCCTCTAACTAACCATCCATACAACTACCAGTAATGCATAGATCTATCTCCACTGATCACCTATTCTTTTCCATATCATGTAAGACCTTTTCATGACAGATATTTGCTTCTCCTGATATTGCATTTTCTGTATGTAATCAGTTGATGCTGTTCCCCCTGTCACCAAAGGACATCCTTCTCACCTCTGACAGGCCAGACACTCATTTCTAGAAAGTCTTCCTCCTCTACTAATGCTTTGCCTGTTACTGCAATAAAGTAGCTACTACATCCTCAGATTCCAGTTGTGACCAGCACATGTTGTCAGCTCTTACATTCACCCGTGTTTTCAAAGTCCTTTCCTAACTTCATCAGTTACCTGACTTGTTTTCTTTCTCACTCTCTTTCTATCCCTGCCTCCTGTTACTGCTCCAGTCTATCTCTCCCTCCCTGCCTCCCAACCTTCAATGAGTCCTCCTGCTGCTGATCCGGTCTCTGTCTGTCTCTCCCTGCCTGCCTTCCACCCTTGTGTGTGTTTTCACCAGTTACTTGTTATTAATTTTGGCAAATTTCAGATTCTTTTTCTCCTGTCTTTTAAACTTTACTCTAAAATACATGGGTGGTTTTTTTCTATAATTTTTTTCAATTCTTCTCACTATTTGTCCCTTCTTCATATACTACTTCTGATATTGTTTATACAACTCTCGTTTTTATTTATTATATCTTTTAGTTGTACTTGCTTGGTTTCTGTTTCTATCACCTCTGTTGATTTTTAGAAGTATTTCTCCATGTTAGCTTCAAGACTTTGTATCTATTCTTTTTTTCATAACCAGTCTGTCTTTTGGTATTTTCTTAGAATTATTTTACTTGATATAACAATTATTTAGCCCTTCCGCTCGACTCGAGACTCGAGCCCCGGGCTACCTTGCCAGCAGAGTCTTGCCCAACACCCGCAAGGGTCCACACGGGACTCCCCACGGGACCCTAAGACCTCTGGTGAGTGGATCACAGTGCCTGCCCCAATCCAATCCCGCGGAACTTGAGACTGCGGTACATAGGGAAGCAGGCTACCCGGGCCTGATCTGGGGCACAAGTCCCTTCCGCTCGACTCGAGACTCGAGCCCCGGGCTACCTTGACAGCAGAGTCTTGCCCAACACCCGCAAGGGCCCACACGGGACTCCCCACGGGACCCTAAGACCTCTGGTGAGTGGAACACAGCGCCTACCCCAATCCAATCGCGTGGAACTTGAGACTGCGGTACATAGGGAAGCAGGCTACCCGGGCTTGATCTGGGGCACAAACCCCTTCCACTCCACTCGAGCCCCGGCTACCTTGCCAGCTGAGTCGCCTGACACCCGCAAGGGCCCACACAGGATTCCACACGTGATCCTAAGACCTCTAGTGAGTGGAACACAACTTCTGCCAGGAGTCTGGTTCGAACACCAGATATCTGGGTACCTGCCTTGCAAGAAGAGAGCTTGCCTGCAGAGAATACTCTGCCCACTGAAACTAAGGAGAGTGCTACCCTCCAGGTCTGCTCATAGAGGCTAACAGAGTCACCTGAAGAACAAGCTCTTAACAGTGACAACTAAAACAGCTAGCTTCAGAGATTACCAGATGGCGAAAGGCAAACGTAAGAATCCTACTAACAGAAATCAAGACCACTCACCATCATCAGAACGCAGCACTCCCACCCCACCTAGTCCTGGGCACCCCAACACAACCGAAAATCTAGACCCAGATTTAAAAACATTTCTCATGATGATGATAGAGGACATCAAGAAGGACTTTCATAAGTCACTTAAAGATTTACAGGAGAGCACTGCTAAAGAGTTACAGGCTCTTAAAGAAAAGCAGGAAAACACAGCCAAACAGGTGATGGAAATGAACAAAACCATACTAGAACTAAAAGGGGAAGTAGACACAATAAAGAAAACCCAAAGCGAGGCAACGCTGGAGATAGAAACCCTAGGAAAGAGATCTGGAACCATAGATGCGAGCATCAGCAACAGAATACAAGAAATGGAAGAGAGAATCTCAGGTGCAGAAGATTCCATAGAGAACATCGACACAACAGTCAAAGAAAATACAAAATGCAAAAGGATCCTAACTCAAAACATCCAGGTAATCCAGGACACAATGAGAAGACCAAACCTACGGATAATAGGAATTGATGAGAATGAAGATTTTCAACTTAAAGGGCCAGCTAATATCTTCAACAAAATAATAGAAGAAAACTTCCCAAACATAAAAAAAGAGATGCCCATGATCATACAAGAAGCATACAGAACTCCAAATAGACTGGACCAGAAAAGAAATTCCTCCCGACACATAATAATCAGAACAACAAATGCACTAAATAAAGATAGAATATTAAAAGCAGTAAGGGAGAAAGGTCAAGTAACATATAAAGGAAGGCCTATCAGAATTACACCAGACTTTTCACCAGAGACTATGAAAGCCAGAAGAGCCTGGACAGATGTTATACAGACACTAAGAGAACACAAATGCCAGCCCAGGCTACTATACCCGGCCAAACTCTCAATTACCATAGATGGAGAAACCAAAGTATTCCACGACAAAACCAAGTTCACACAATATCTTTCCACGAATCCAGCCCTTCAAAGGATAATAACAGAAAAGAAGCAATACAAGGACGGAAATCACGCCCTAGAACAACCAAGAAAGTAATCATTCAACAAACCAAAAAGAAGACAGCCACAAGAACAGAATGCCAACTCTAACAACAAAAATAAAAGGGAGCAACAATTACTTTTCCTTAATATCTCTTAATATCAATGGACTCAATTCCCCAATAAAAAGACATAGACTAACAGACTGGCTACACAAACAGGACCCAACATTCTGCTGCTTACAGGAAACCCATCTCAGGGAAAAAGACAGACACTACCTCAGAGTGAAAGGCTGGAAAACAATTTTCCAAGCAAATGGACTGAAGAAACACGCTGGAGTAGCCATTTTAATATCGGATAAAATCGACTTCCAACCCAAAGTTATCAAAAAAGACAAGGAGGGACACTTCATACTCATCAAAGGTAAAATCCTCCAAGAGGAACTCTCAATTCTGAATATCTACGCTCCAAATGCAAGGGCAGCCACATTCATTAGAGACACTTTAGTAAAGCTCAAAGCATACATTGCACCTCACACAATAATAGTGGGAGACTTCAACACACCACTTTCTTCAAAGGACAGATCGTGGAAACAGAAACTAAACAGGGACACAGTGAAACTAACAGAAGTTATGAAACAAATGGACCTGACAGATATCTACAGAACATTTTATCCTAAAACAAAAGGATATACCTTCTTCTCAGCACCTCACGGGACCTTCTCCAAAATTGACCATATAATTGGTCACAAAACAGGCCTCAATAGATATAAAAATATTGAAATTGTCCCATGTATCCTATCAGACCACCATGGCCTAAGACTGATCTTCAATAACAACATAAATAATGGAAAGCCAACATTCACGTGGAAACTGAATAACACTCTTCTCAATGATACCTTGGTCAAGGAAGGAATAAAGAAAGAAATTAAAGACTTTTTAGAGTTTAATGAAAATGAAGCCACAACGTACCCAAACCTATGGGACACAATGAAAGCATTTCTAAGAGGGAAACTCATAGCGCTGAGTGCCTCCAAGAAGAAACGGGAGACAGCACATACTAGCAGCTTGACAACACATCTAAAAGCTCTAGAAAAAAAGGAAGCAAATTCACCCAAGAGGAGTAGACGGCAGGAAATAATCAAACTCAGGGGTGAAATCAACCAAGTGGAAACAAGAAGAACTATTCAAAGAATTAACCAAACGAGGAGTTGGTTCTTTGAGAAAATCAACAAGATAGATAAACCCTTAGCTAGACTCACTAAAGGGCACAGGGACAAAATCCTAATTAACAAAATCAGAAATGAAAAGGGAGACATAACAACAGATCCTGAAGAAATCCAAAACACCATCAGATCCTTCTACAAAAGGCTATACTCAACAAAACTGGAAAACCTGGACGAAATGGACAAATTTCTGGACAGATACCAGGTACCAAAGTTGAATCAGGATCAAGTTGACCATCTAAACAGTCCCATATCACCTAAAGAAATAGAAGCAGTTATTAATAGTCTCCCAACCAAAAAAAGCCCAGGACCAGACGGGTTTAGTGCAGAGTTCTATCAGACCTTCAAAGAAGATCTAATTCCAATTCTGCACAAACTATTTCACAAAATAGAAGTAGAAGGTACTCTACCCAACTCATTTTATGAAGCCACTATTACTCTGATACCTAAACCACAGAAAGATCCAACAAAGATAGAGAACTTCAGACCAATTTCTCTTATGAATATCGATGCAAAAATCCTCAATAAAATTCTCGCTAACCGAATCCAAGAACACATTAAAGCAATCATCCATCCTGACCAAGTAGGTTTTATTCCAGGGATGCAGGGATGGTTTAATATACGAAAATCCATCAATGTAATCCATTATATAAACAAACTCAAAGACAAAAACCACATGATCATCTCATTAGATGCAGAAAAAGCATTTGACAAGATCCAACACCCATTCATGATAAAAGTTTTGGAAAGATCAGGAATTCAAGGCCCATACCTAAACATGATAAAAGCAATCTACAGCAAACCAGTAGCCAACATCAAAGTAAATGGAGAGAAGCTGGAAGCAATCCCACTAAAATCAGGGACTAGACAAGGCTGCCCACTTTCTCCCTACCTTTTCAACATAGTACTTGAAGTATTAGCCAGAGCAATTCGACAACAAAAGGAGATCAAGGGGATACAAATTGGAAAAGAGGAAGTCAAAATATCACTTTTTGCAGATGATATGATAGTATATATAAGTGACCCTAAAAATTCTACCAGAGAACTCCTAAACCTGATAAACAGCTTCGGTGAAGTAGCTGGATATAAAATAAACTCAAACAAGTCAATGGCCTTTCTCTATACAAAGAATAAACAGGCTGAGAAAGAAATTAGGGAAACAACACCCTTCTCAATAGTCACAAATAATATAAAATATCTTGGCGTGACTCTAACTAAGGAGGTGAAAGATCTGTATGATAAAAACTTCAAATCTCTGAAGAAAGAAATTAAAGAAGATCTCAGAAGATGGAAAGATCTCCCATGCTCATGGATTGGCAGGATCAACATTGTAAAAATGGCTATCTTGCCAAAAGCAATCTACAGATTCAATGCAATCCCCATCAAAATTCCAACTCAATTCTTCAACGAATTGGAAGGAGCAATTTGCAAATTTGTCTGGAATAACAAAAAACCTAGGATAGCAAAAAGTCTTCTCAAGGATAAAAGAACTTCTGGCGGAATCACCATGCCTGACCTAAAGCTTTACTACAGAGCAATTGTGATAAAAACTGCATGGTACTGGTATAGAGACAGACAAGTAGACCAATGGAATAGAATTGAAGATCCAGAAATGAACCCACACACCTATGGTCACTTGATCTTCGACAAGGGAGCTAAAACCATCCAGTGGAAGAAAGACAGCATTTTCAACAATTGGTGCTGGCACAACTGGTTGTTATCGTGTAGAAGAATGCGAATCGATCCATACTTATCTCCTTGTACTAAGCTCAAATCTAAGTGGATCAAGGAACTTCACATAAAACCAGAGACACTGAAACTTATAGAGGAGAAAGTGGGGAAAAGCCTTGAAGATATGGGCACAGGGGAAAAATTCCTGAACAGAACAGCAATGGCTTGTGCTGTAAGATCGAGAATCGACAAATGGGACCTAATGAAACTCCAAAGTTTCTGCAAGGCAAAAGACACCGTCAATAAGACAAAAAGACCACCAACAGATTGGGAAAGGATCTTTACCTATCCTAAATCAGATAGGGGACTAATATCCAACATATATAAAGAACTCAAGAAGGTGGACTTCAGAAAATCAAATAACCCCATTAAAAAATGGGGCTCAGAACTGAACAAAGAATTCTCACCTGAGGAATACCGAATGGCAGAGAAGCACTTGAAAAAATGTTCAACATCCTTAATCATCAGGGAAATGCAAATCAAAACAACCCTGAGATTCCACCTCACACCAGTCAGAATGGCTAAGATCAAAAATTCAGGTGACAGCAGATGCTGGCGAGGATGTGGAGAAAGAGGAACACTCCTCCATTGTTGGTGGGAGTGCAGGCTTGTACAACCACTCTGGAAATCAATCTGGCGGTTCCTCAGAAAACTGGACATAGTACTACCGGAGGATCCAGCAATACCTCTCCTGGGCATATATCCAGAAGATGCCCCAACAGGTAAGAAGGACACATGCTCCACTATGTTCATAGCAGCCTTATTTATAATAGCCAGAAGCTGGAAAGAACCTAGATGCCCCTCAACAGAGGAATGGATACAGAAAATATGGTACATCTACACAATGGAGTACTACTCAGCTATTAAAAAGAATGAATTTATGAAATTCCTAGCCAAATGGATGGACCTGGAGGGCATCATCCTGAGTGAGGTAACACATTCACAAAGAAACTCACACAATATGTATTCACTGATAAGTGGATATTAGCCCCAAACCTAGGATACCCAAGATATAAGATATAATTTGCTAAACACATGAAACTCAAGGAGAATGAAGACTGAAGTGTGGACACTATGCCCCTCCTTAGATTTGGGAACAAAACACCCATGGAAGGAGTTACAGAGACGGAGTTTGGAGCTGAAATGAAAGGATGGACCATGTAGAGACTGCCATAGCCAGGGATCCACCCCATAATCAGCATCCAAACACTGACACCATTGCATACACTAGCAAGATTTTATTGAAAGGACGCAGATGTAGCTGTCTCTTGTGAGACTATGCCGGGGCCCAGCAAACACAGAAGTGGATGCTCACAGTCAGCTAATGGATGGATCATAGGGCTCCCAATGGAGGAGCTAGAGAAAGTAGCCAAGGAGCTAAAGGGATCTACAACCCTATAGGTGGAACAACATTATGAGCTAACCAGTACCCCGGAGCTCTTGACTCTAGCTGCATATATATCAAAAGATGGCCTAGTCGGCCATCACTGGAAAGAGAGGCCCATTGGACTTGCAAACTTTATATGCCCCAGTACAGGGGAATACCAGGGCCAAAAAGGGGGAGTGGGTGGGCAGGGGAGTGGGGGTGGGTGGATATGGGGGACTTTTGGTATAGCATTGGAAATGTAAATGAGTTAAATACCTAATAAAAAATGGAAAAAAAAAAACAATTATTTAATGATTGTAGCCTTGTTCTTCATTGTTAACATGTTCGGGTGTTTACCAGGTTTCAGTTACAGCATTTATGGAATCATGTGTGTTAAAATTTGGCTACTTTATGGGGTCCAATAACAGTTTATTGTGCCATCTTGTTTAGTGGTGCATGTTCATCTTATATGTGAGCTCTTGTGGCCATCTATGTAACATGAATTATGGGAGAACACAGCTTAGGGTCAGGATCCAGTCTACACCTTCCTGAGTCAATGGGCTAAGTGGAAATTTCTCCAGGTGTTACAAAACTATTCTAAACCACCTTCATTTTCTGCCAGTTCAGTGAGCAGTTTCTGTATCAAGGGATTCTTTCTTATTAGATGCTGTTCTAGGAAGAAAAAAAAATCCTTGGATTTTTACAAGGACCATCTCTGGAGATTTAGAGAAGAAAATAAATATCTGAAAAGGAAAGGTGTTGAAATCTCTTTGCAATAGAGCTTCAGCCCAGCAGGCATAGGGAGTGCTGACTAACCTTGTTTCTGTCCAACTTGGTAATGACTCTATCCTCACAGTGTCTGTGTATGTGATCTGAGTGCAGCCATTACATGTGTCCTATGGATCCTATCTGTATCACTTGCACTGTGATTATGTTTCTCAATAATCTTTTCCCATTTGAATGGCCGCATATTTATCATTATTTTCTAACCCATTTTCCATTTAGGCATATTTTTGTTGCTTTCTCTAATTTGAACTGTAGAATGTGCTGCAGAGAGTAAAATTATTCCTTGTCCAAAATATAGGATGTCTATTGCTGCTTCTCTGAAGAGGCACTTTGCCTTCTCAGTGGGTTGTTTACGTTAGTAATGGCAACAGTGGTAAATTGGCCCTTAGAATGTCAGGTTAGCCAATTTTTTAGAGAGATTTGTTACTAAAATTTAAAGTATGATCATGGCCCTATTGGAGTGAAAGAAAATAGATTGTGTTTCTGTATCTATATATATATCTATATCTTTCTATCTACTCAAATATGGGTATGGAATAATACACTAATATGTATTAGGACATAAATATATGAGACTATAAATAAATAGAAAAAAGTGAAATGTTGCTCTGTGACTATTTCATTATTTGGACCTGTCCTTTGCAGTTGTTCTGTTATCTGAGAGATTGCAGTGTAAGTGAAGCAGTATCTCTTAGCCCCTGCTCTGACTCTGTGCTAATTGGCTGAACTGATGATGTGATGGTGCATCTACTGCTGTTTCCATGAAAAGACTACATGAGAAGCTGCTTAGACAAAGCTACTCTTCATAGCAGTAACAATAGCTATGGGAAAATTCACCAGAGGAACACAAAGAAAGGCAAGATTGATTGGTTACATTAGTTTTTTTGTTGGACAGTAAAGAAAAGGCTTTAGAAAACAATGCACACAAAATTAACCCATCGTATATACAGCATTTTGGAGAGTGGAGGGATGTTGGGTTATGGGGTGTCCCTTGGGCTACCCTTGGAGGCATGGTTGGAGAGTTTTGACTGCTGAGGCTGGCTCAGGGGGGTCTCTGTAGGGAGGCTGGGGATTTCTGGTTCTCAGGCTCTTGAGCACACAGGTCCCACTGGAAGCCAAGGAAGAGCTGTGAATGGAGTGAAGGCCCATAGGCTGGGTCTAGTGGGGCAGAAGGGACAAAGCGAGAAGAGTTCCATTGGTCCTGTGGGGAGGAGAGAGTATTGGTTTGTTTAGTGGGAGGCTTGGCTTGGTGCAGGCCATGGATGGGGGCACTGAGAGGCCTTCTTGGAGAGATTACAGGCCTGCTCTTTAGACAGAGGCCTGTTCCATTGGTTCCCACTGTGAATCCCAATGAAAAGAGACAGTCCATGGTTTGAAGGCATTTACTGTCATGACAGAGAGTGGCAATGAGTAAAACTGTAACCTACTTTCTCAGGGTGGGCCTGAGGTTAAATAACTTTTGCAGGGAGGAATGTCTGGGAAAGAGAGTTTATTGGCTATGCCTCTAGGCCTTTAATGGAGATCTGTCTTGAGGCTCCACCACAGGTCATGGCCTCTACCTGTGGAGGGGCTTGAGGTGTTGCCCTTACCGTGACTAATGGCCACAAAATTATGGAGAACTACAGCCTTGTGTCAGGAGCCTCATGTCCAGAAGCATGGCAAAACACCTACTGTTCCTCAGGATCTCTGGGGTTTCCAACCTTAGCTGAACCAGGAACCAGACTGTCTTTCACAGTCCTATAGAGAGACAGCTAGGCTGGTAAAGAATTTGCCTCAAAGGAAAAAAAAAAATCCAAGTTATATCCCCATATACCTCTTAACAAAGTCTGGTGTGGCAGTGCCTGCTAATGATGCCAGTGCTAGAGAGACAAAGAAATGTACATCCCTAAGGCACACTGGCCACAAAGCCTAACTTCCTTCAAGAACTCCTAGTCATTGAGAGATTCTGCTTCAAAAAATAAGTAGGATAGCTCCTGAGAAAAACCTCCTGAGGTGAGGTTATCCTTTGGTCTCCACCTACATACACACACATAGCCATGCTCACCAGAACATATACTCACACGTGTGTGTACACTCATGTGAGTGTGTGCACATGAGCACACACAAACACACTCACAGAAACTGACAGACACAGAAGATTTAATAAATAAAAATCCTACATTGCTAGAGTAATATGATAAATTCATTATCACTAAAGAAAAGAGTATTAATTTTGTAATTATTAGTAGAGAACACAAGAAATACTGTTAGAATAATCAACATTACATAAATTTCAAATTTGAACACTGGAAATGTATAAAGAAGCCTGAAATTATTAAATAGTATACACATTGTTAATACTGAATGTTTCTAAAATGTTTTATCATCTATCACCTAGAATAAGCTATAGGTCACAAACAAATCTTACTTCATACCAGTGTATCAGTGGCCTATAGAGCTTATTTGATATGCATAATTATGTAAGAAAATGATGTTAAAACAGTACTAGCTTAAAATTTATATATATGTATATACACATATACATATATATATATATATATATATATAAAATGTATTGGGCAGATGTTTTAATAGAAATGTTAAAAAAGTATCTGCAAAATATTGTCTCTCTATATAAACATTAACATTTTACAACTACATAGAAAGTATACACACTTAAATTTATGATCATATTAAGATTAAAAATCAGTGAGCAAATCATTTACATGAAGAAATTATGTTAATATAAATAATATATTCAGGTAAAATTTGAGATGAATTAGTTACGGTTTTACTATTGTGAACAGACACTATGACCAAGGCAACTTTTATAAGGACAACATTTAATTAGGGCTGGATTGTAGGTTCAGAGGTTCAGTCCATTATTGTCAAGGCAAGAATATGGCCGCATCCAAGCAGACATGATACAGACAGAGCTGAGAGTTCAACATCTTCATCTGAAGGCTGCTAGTGGAAGAATGATTTTCAGGCAACTAGGATGAAGGTCTTAAGCCCATGGACACAGTGGTACACCTACTCCAACAAGGCCACACCTAATAGTGCCACTTCCTGGGCCAAGCATATACAAACCATTGCATTCCACTCCCTGTCCCCCCCCCATAGGCAAGTTTAAACATAAGAGTCTATGGAGACCATACGTAAAAATAACATAATGCAAAATACATTTAGTCCAACCTCAAAAGTCTCCCACAGTCTATAGCAGTCTCAACTGTGTTAAAAGTCTAAAGTTCAATTTCTCTTCTGAGATTCATCTAATCACTTAATTTTAATTCCTAAAACAAGACAGGAAACCAGCTGGACAAATTACAAACACATCTCCATGTCTAATGTCAAAGCAGTTTTGAGATTTCCAACTCTTTTTTTGTGTCTGTTGATTGCAACAAACTTCTTTCTCCTGTGCTATTTCCATTCCTTGTTATCAACTTTCCTCAGCAGATACCCCATGTCTCTGGCATCTTGAGTATCTTGGGGTCTCCCAGGCAAGTTCAATATTACAGCTTCTTGTTTCAGTGTCTGAGATCCACACATGATCTTCTTGATTCCTTCTAAGGGCTGGCTTCACTTCTCCATCTCTGCCCTTTGTAGCACTCTAAGCTCAGGTTGACCCACTCCACTGCCATTGCTGTTCTTGGTGATCATTCCATGGTACAGTCATCTCAATACACTGGGAACTTCTGCTGCAACTAGGCTTCACCAATAGCCTCTCATAGGCTCTCTTCATGGTGCCAAGCCTCAACTCCTTTCCATTATCCCTTCAATCCTTGGCCATCAACTAAAATGGAGTCTGTCACTTCACCATTGGTCTTCCATGGCCTCTCACAGTACCAAGCCTCAGTGACTCTTCATGACCTCTTCATGCTTCAAAGCCAGTATGACCTGGTTGACCCTTACTCATTACCAAGTCCAGCTGTAGCACTAGGTACAACCTTGGCTATCTCTGGAACACAGTTCCTTTGTGCTCTCAGAAAACACATCCCAGAAGATTTTACTTCTATGATACTGGTGTCTTCTTTCATGACTAATTCTTTGCTACAGCTAACCAGCATCAATTGTCCCAGTAATTTCTTCTATTTTTTACTCTAAAGCTGGAGTCACATGACTGAAGATGCTGTGTTCTACTGTTTTCTGGGGCTGGAACATGCCCCCCTTATTCTATCATCAACTTTCTGTTTTCCAACTCCCTCATTGCCTAAGCTTTGCTTTCCTGGAGCTTGCTCTGTAGATTGACCTTGAACTCAGAGGACTGCATGGCTCTGTCTCCTGTAAAGTTGGGATTATAGGTGTGTACCACCAAGCCTGGATTTAATCTTTTCTTTACCTAGAACCTGCTTTTTTTCCAGGCTGGCCTTGAATTTAGAGATCTGTTTCACTTTGTTTCCTAGGATTAAAGGTGTATCTTAGTCAGGGTTTCTATTCCTGCACAAACATCATGACCAAGAAGCACTTGAGGAGGAAAGGTTTTATTCAGCTTACTCTTCCACATTACTGTTCATCACCAAAAGAAGTCAGGGCTGGAACTCAGACAGGTCAGGGAACAGGAGCTGATGCAGAGGCCATGGAGGGATGTTCTTTACTGGCTTGCTTCCACTAGCTTGCTCAGCTTGCTTTCTGATAGAACCCAAGACTACCATCCCAGAGATGGTACCACCCACAAGGGGCCCTCCCCCCTTGATCACTAATTGAGAAAATGCCTTGCAGCTGGATCTCGTGGAGGCATTTCCTCAACTGATGCACCTTTCTTTGTGATAACTCCAGCTGTGTCAAGTATGCCTAGATCTACTAAACTTTGCTTGATAGGATCTTGCCCCAAAATCACTTCATCTGTTTCCTCCTAGAACACAGGATTCAGCTCCATTTCACTTCCTGGTGCCCTTTTAATGCTTGAACCATATATTTGATACTTTTCCTTTCTAAGTGTGCAATGCTTGTTCAAAATGCTCTTCATGAGAATTAACCAGAAAACACAGGTCTATGATGGGTGTTTCTGAGACGTCCTTTGATCATGTAATTAATATAAATCTCTTTACCTTAGACTCAGGTAAACTTTTCAGACAAGGGCAAAAAACGCCACAGTCTTCACCAAAATACCACCAAAATAGTCTATAGGCCACATTCTGAAATTCTTCTCCACTGAAACCTCTAGGGTCAGGTCTCCACAGTTCAAATTATATTCATGTATATTTTGTGTGTGAAAATAACACCAACTAAAGGACATGTCCTGACAAAACTGCTCATTCTACAAGTACATACATTTGTCAGTGTTTTAAAGTGAAATATTTCTGGCTATCTCCATAGAGGACTCAACAATAGATGACTTCAACATCTTCTTATGGGAAAACCTCTTAGCTAAGTAAGAATAGGAGTGAATTTCTTAATTTGATAAAAGGCATTCCCAGAAAACATATATCAAGAATGTTTTAAAAGATAAAATGTTAAAAATATTCTACTTAAGTTAATAATAAAAGACAAGGATCAAAGAATGCTGGATTTGTCCCATTTCTGTCTGTCTGCATGGGCTCCAGGACAAAATAATAGGTTAAGGAGATTGCTCAGTGGGAAATATTTGTGAGCTCTTCCTTTGGAGGCAGAGACAGGAGGATACCTGGGTTTTGCTTGTCAGTCTTTCTAGCCAGGAGATGAGCTTCAGGTTAAGATAGAGAAGTGAGAGACCTTGTCTGACAGTAAAGAGAGGCTGGAAAGACTGATCAGCAATTAAAAGTGGGCTAGAAACAGGTCAGTTGTCAAAAAGTTGCCACATGAGTGTAAAGAATGGACACTGTATTCCCAGTACCCAAGTAAAAAGCTGATTGGGCATATTGGCTTATTAGTTTTTTCTGCACTTGGAATCTACAGAGCAAACTGGTGAAACAAATTCTAACATGTAGCTATGGGCTCATCTGAAAGACCTTGTTTCAATGATTAAGGTAGACAGTGATCAAGGAAAAATTCCTGATATCAACGTCAGATCTCTAATTTCAGGTACACATGGTATGTGTGTGTGTGTGAGTGTGCAAGCACATTTGCTCCGCCCCCCCACACACACACAAACAAACATAGTCATCAGACACATAAACATGAAAATCAATAAAGGAACAATAAAGAATGATACCATATGCCAACCTGTTGTCAAACTCTAGTTTCCAAATGTATACACACAGATGTGCATGCTTATGTGCACAAGAACATGTGCACAGATACATATGCACATAAAAGAGACCAAAGCAAAAACAATTGTCTTCCTTGAAAATTACCCAAATTAAGAACTCTGTGGACCCTGTGTCACATTGAAGGATAGGTAGAAATGTTCTTATAAATGAACGGTATAAAATTAAAGAGCATTCTTATTTGTAATGTAAATTGTTAAAACTTGGGTGGTGAACCAGACAGCACACATGTGCTGGTCCAAGGCCTTCTACCCATATAAAGCACAAGGCCTTCTACCCATATAAAGCAAAGGACTGCCTGGCCTCAGTGGGTGAGGATGTGCCTAATCCTTGAGAGAGTTTAGCCTGGGGAAGGAGGAGGAAACTTGGTGAGGGAAAGCATGCATTCAGAGGCAAGAGAGAGGGAGAATGGGAAGAGAAACGGGGAGGGGGGGGCACTCCAAGAGAGGGTAACACTTGGGGTGTAAATAAATAAAATAATTTTTTTAAATTGGGGAAATATGTATGAAACCATAAAAATAAACTCAATAATAGTTTTACAAAACTCTTGAGGAGAAAAATATAAAATTCTATTGACAGACATAAAGGCACATGTAGCAACTAAAAAGTGTTTCATGATGAGGTCTTGAGTGAGTATCATTTCCTTATATAGGTCTGTGGTTGCCTTGCTACACTAAGGAAATGTCTCCCAACAATGTTTTCATGAAACTTAAAAAATTAGTATTAAATTTCATATGAAAATAGCAGTTCAAAATAATTGTATGGAGACAATGTGATGATGCTAAAGCTATGTTAATTCAAATACTAGGGCCAAGGTTAAAACAAGACATACAGAAAATCTAAAATATACCCATAAATATTAGAAATCTACATGATTGCAGTTTCAGTAAGACAAACTATTCAGTAAATTATAAAATAACAATTGAGTTGCAACCGTCTAACACCTGAATCTTATCTGAAAAATCCAATTGTAGTTTCACATATTTCAAAAATCCAATTGTCGTTTCTCATATTCACATGAGCATGTGAATTACATGTACTTAAATCATGAAGCTGTTTCCACCTTCATGAAATTTTTATTACACTTCTTTACTTATTGGAAGGAGCACATAAGAACCATGGAATATGCACAAAGGACATAGGACAATGTCCTGAAATCAGGTCTCTTCTTCTACTATCTGGGCTCTAGGTATAGAATTCAGATCACCAGTCCAAGCAGTAATTACCTTTGCCTGCTGAGCCAGCCACAAGGAAGTGCTTCCTAAGCTAAACCAGGCAAAGTAACCCAACCCTAAATTATCAACTCAAGTTCCTAGGAATTCAATGCCTTCTGTTGTCCTTCATGGGCAGTGCACACATGTGATACACAAAAACACATGCATGCAATACATAAAATACATAAAATATTTTAAACAAAAAAGTAGAGAAATTAGTATGGCTTTATTATACAATCTGTGAAAATAGGGTATATATTTGAAAATGGAAATTAGAGATGTTAACTTGTAAAATATTTTATATATTCTTTTCAACTCTTAATATAACAGCGAGTCCCACAGAGAAAATGTGTGCTGTCCTTTTATGAAGACAGGAAAGTATTAACTTTTACAGAATCAGCTGTATCTTCCCTTTATCCTCTGTCTCCTTCTGCAAAGTATAACTTTCTCAGCAACAGCAACAATTACCTGCGTGTTCTTGATTTGGAGCCGGTGCTATAACAAATATGAGGTATAGAGATGTCTCTCCATGGCTTTCAAATGCAGGAAGCAAGCAGTAGTCTCCAAGTCATCATGAATTAACATACCTAAAACAGTGTCTGTCTAAAACATTGTTAATGCTTGTCAACAAAAAGTATAACTTTAGCTATGTGAGAAAAATTGAATTTCATGGAATTATTTTGCTGATGGTTCTAAATAAACAAATTCTAATATTTAGAGGGGAACACACACTAGAATATAGAAAAGTAAGTTTTTTTCAATTTCTTCTTTTACAGAAAAGAGAACTGTCAGTTTGCAGGTACAGACAGTCACACAGTTTAAAACAGTGTCTAATGTTGTTGGATATCTAAGAGGCTTGACATCACCAGGTAAGTACGGTTAAATAGTTATAATAGTCCATAATTCATATTAAACAAACAAACTTCTCCTCTGTGAAGGTCAATATCCTACTAAATATAATATATATAAATATAAAAATATATAACATGTATATATTTCTAAATATATATACATAGAGACATATACACACATACAGACACACACACACACACATATATATATATACATATATATATATATATATACAATTATATTCACAGACACATACACACACACATATATATATGTATATATGTATATATAGGCACATACACCCACAATAGGCAATATTTTTATATTACTTACCATGATATTATGATTTTTTAGTGTAATGAAATAAGAATTTAATGTTTGAATATATAATAATATAATGTTGCCTATAATTTTAAAAGAAAATATCATAGGTTTTAATGATGTACTTTTTGAAAACTAATCAAATTTGGTCTCAAAGTAAATCCTTCTAATGTTTATCTCTGTCTGATATATGTTTGACCCATAGTTATGCCCAATGTCTGTAGTTTTTATTGTCAAATGTTTTAATGAAAATTATTATCTATTTATACACTAAATATTTTACTACTTATGAACTGCTGAAGGAATCTTCAGTCTAAAAATAAGGATAAACATAGTTGTTACGTATATCAATTAACAGATTCAAGCTGGCATACTCTGTCTCATCACAAAGCTGGGTCACAAATCATTACATATAGAGAGGTTGCAACTGTTCTATTTTGTGAAACTTCTATTTATTGTAGAGAGAGAGAGAAAAGGAGGGAGATAGAGAGAGAGACAGAGAGAGAGACAGACAGACAGAAGATCATGGCAGAGGACAACTTTTGGGAGTTAGTACAGTCCTCCCATCACAGGTTGCAGGGATTGACCCCAGCCTATCACACTTGTGGGCTAGCTAACAGCTTTAATTCACTCAGCCAATCTGCCATCCCTAGAGCACCATTAAGGTTTTATTGCACTCAAACCACTTCTGTGGATATGACTGGGACACTTATTCAATTTCTCCTTGGAGAATTATTCTTCTCCATGGCACTAGTTATATTGACCTAATTGCTGACCCAGAGAATTTTGAAATCAAGTTTTATTTCCTCCCTATTTCTTGACAGCCAACTCTTAAACATTTCATGCAGTGTACTTAGGCTCCATAGTTCCTTTATTGTACAACCTGTCATCAGAGCATCCTTAGACAGAAACACAAAGAATCTTGGAAATCCATATGCTTATATTTCACCAATGTATGTGTCTTTCACAAAGCAAGTTCAACTGAAGTATGAAAATATTTATTAACACTGTTTCATTTGTAAATCATCACAGGAAAATGCACAGTTGTTCAAAAAGTGTACTGATTTCATGCTAAAGAAATTTAAAACTACCAAACAATTGAATGCAAAAAATTTTGAATTCTATATAAATAAAATAAAATAAAATAAAATAAAATAAAATAGTTACTTGTTTATGAGGTTTTATTTGCTGATGCTAAAACCAGAAACAGACATTGTTAATTTATTCAGAATACAGTCCATCTCCAGCAGAACTTTCAAACATTAAATTCTTGGGCATGTGTGAATAAATGCCCAAGTATTTAATGTTTGAACATATAATAATATAATGTTGCATATAGTTTATAGCCCATTACATATATCTTAAGCAAAAGTTGGAAGATTGTATTATTGGTTGTTCCAGTTCAGTACTGAAATTTTAAAAGATTCTATACCATTATAATTCTTATAGCCACCGTTCTCCCCATGTAGTCAAAGGATACTTCCTTTATTCCAAGTAGATGTATGACTTAAATTATGAGAGATACTTTAGGTAAGATACTGTTCTTGTGTATATAATAAGGGTAGTGGTGACAGTACTCAAATACAGAAGTCAGAGGACAATTTTCAGCTGTCATGTGGGTTCCAGAATCAAACTGAAGTCATTGATTTTGACATCAGGTGCCTATACACACTGTGCCATCATGCCAATCCCTGATATTTAGTTACATGGAACATCTCATAATAAAGCGATAATGAGACTGCTCTTTAAATAAATTCATAGGGTTGTTTGATCAATTAAAGCAACCTTGGTTGCTGCTGTGAATAACATTCACCGGGGGAGAAAGAGACAAGAGTAATCTCTAGAGCTATATTTTGATCCCATTTTAATGGTGAGTCTAGCTAGTGAAAAATAGTGAAAGGACCATATCCATGAATCATAGAATGTTTTCTACAGGAGCATCTAATGAACTGTATCTGACCACATGTAATACATTATGTGAAAAGTTAAATTATCAGTAGTCCTATCCTGATGCTACTGAATCTTATTTTCTTTCAGAGAATGGAGAGGGTTTAGAAGCATAAATTGAAACTATAAATATATTCCTAAATACTTATTTTTTAAAGAAAGTCTATACATTTTTTAACATACACAGCTCTTAAGTCACCTCCTTTAGAGATGTATTAATAGCTCATTGCTGTTCACTAAGCACACAGGCATTGCTTGCTGTGTACTTCCCACTATGATGCTGAAAAATGTTAGATACGGTTTTCTTTGTGGTATATTTGTATACTTCATTAATTAATATTCATGTTGCAGAGGACAGTAATATGGATCTAAGCTTTGGATTCATAATTGGCTTTAGCAGCTGCTTCTACATTGATATATCCAGATGTATGAATCAAGGCAGGGGGTGGAAAATGCCAAAGTGTTATTAATTATTAGAACAATTTGGCTTAATTGTTGCTTGCTTGTGCAATAGGATTATTTAAAAGTCATTAAATTTATTGTCAAGCTTTATATTTTGTTTTAATGGCTCTTATTTCACTCTATTTCCAGACCGGTATATTATAGTTGGCAGCAACCACCATGCTGGATACAGTTATAAAGGTCAAGAATGGGCCAGCAGTACTGCAGTAATCACAGCATTTATTGAAGCTATGATGTTAAGAGTGAAGAAAGGATGGAGACCAGAACGCACTATTGTTTTCTGCTCATGGGGAGGAACACCCTGGGGCAAAATTGGCTCCTATGAATGGGGAGAGGTAAAATAAATTCATCAATTGTACTTCTTTTCTGTTCTTTCCTGTGCTCCGCATTATTTCATATTCTATATATTTTACTCTATCATTATTGAAGACAAAAAATAATGAACTTCTCATAAGGCCTCAATGAATTTATCTCCACTGGTATAAGACCTACTTACCTACATACTAACTACAATAATGTTTACTTTATTGTGATACTTCTACTTAGAGGATAACAGGATAGGCAAAGAATATTATACACTCAAATTCAAATAACTGTTTTAGCAAACAATATTAAGTACTCATTACCATGATATGTTATCAATGCAATGAGAAATTTTATGCAAATATAAGTTGTAGTCTTTCTTCTGTCTACTCCATCAACACTATCACTCTAACCTAGCTTTCATGAGTTCTTACCAACCTACCATGAAGAACTTGAATATTAATCCAGAATTTAGATAAAGTCAGTAAGCAATTGCAATATTTGAGTTGAAACATTCTTAGAATAGCTGTATGTCAGGAAGACATAATATTCTTGTAGAATGTGACAGTGAATATACTAATGCTATACTAATATGATTGTTAGCACTGTTAAACTCTCACATATTTTATGATATTATTATTTGGAAAGAGATGAAAAGAAAACATGTAGAGAAAATATCTGTGTTGTTTTGAATGGAACACATCTGTTTACTATCTTTTTGAATAAAATATTATTTTGTGAGAAAAAGTATGATTAATGGGAATTATGGTCATAATTCTCTCTTAGGTCCTCAAGAAGGATAAAATGCTTATAAAGATTAAGGAAAATATCAGTAAGGCTAGAAAAAATAGTAGAGTTACAAAAATATTTCAGTGGACAAGAGAACACACTATTTTTCAGAGGACTGGGTTTATTCCCAATACTTACAGGACAGTCCACAACTCCCTGCTATGCAAGTTCCTGGAGTTCTGATGCCATCCTGTGATCTTAGAGGACAGCATGCATGCTCATGGTGTATGTACAAACATATACACATTCACACACATGAAATTTAAAATAATCTTAAAGGAAAAAGGAAAAACCCTATGTAGTTTTTAATAAGTAAATAGTCTTAAAGCTGAAAAAAATGTTCAACAGGACTCACAAGCTTCGTGTGAGACAATTTACATTTATGCAAGTGAGTGGTGAGACATTCTGTTTCAAAGAGTATACTTCGAGTCAAGAAATTCCATTGCTTTGAGATTTTTTATTTTAAATTCCTGGATAAAAAAAACAGTAATCCAGAAACAAAGCTTTAAAATTTATTTCATAACTTCAAGATAAGTACAATTTAAAAGCAGTTTGTACATATTAGTGATGTGTGCTGTTTTAAATAATTACAAAGTAGGGAAATGGTGATTCAATTTTCTAGTAAATATTAAGGATATATTTTAAAGAATGTTTTTAAACAGCCACCATTAACTCTACAACTTTCACAATCTATTTATATTACTATTTAATTAATAAATGTGAATAAACCACATTTAAAGAATAGGTTTCTCTCACATTACTTCCTAAATTAAACAGCTTAAACTCAAATTTCTAGAGAAGTGTATTGCAAAATAATTCTTCAAAGCATTTTCTTGTCAGTTCTCATATGCTGAAAATTAAATAATATGGATTTGTATATATGGGAACAATTTTTACAAATTATGAAAATATTGTGCCTTGTAAAATATAAATTAATTTTAATTATTTTGTTAATGCATTGTTTCTTTTGACAACTGCAATTTCTCAACAGAGACTAAATATAAAAACTACTATGTTACATGAGTCCAAAAGAAGAACTTATATATACACAACTAAAAAATAGGCTCAGAAGATTATATTTATATTTTTTCAAATATATATCAATAATAAAGAAAAATAGGCTATCAACTTAATGTGGATAAGAGTCAAGGGATGGCTTGGAGTAAGGGTACCTACGAGAGGTAGAGAGAGCAAAGAATGCCATACTTCTAATTTAATTATATGCATATGTATATGTCTGTATACATACATATATATGTATACATTATAATGTACATTGAATATGTACAGAATATGTAGGTCTCTCTAGTGTGTATATACATGTAAAACTGAACAAAGTCATGCATTTAGTTTCTTTTTGACCTCTTACATGAGTAACTGGACAAAGAAAGAAGTAAGAAAACTGATCAAGGATATTGAGAAGTCGCTGCTGGCTGATAACAATGTATCTAATTTTCCCAAATAATAGATTTCATCACTGTATCCCATGACAATATTTCATCAGCATCCATTTGAAGGACAGTATAGACTCTTAGTTGCTCAATTTGATTACCATTATCCAACCTTCTGAGAATGAAACACTTTCCTTCTAATTGATCCCAACTGGAGGTGAACAAGAAAAAACTTTGTTCATATTCCTGATTGCTCTCTATAATTTGCTGTAAGTTGCTTACATAGGAAGCCCAAGAAGCACAGTAGAAATTAACAGGATTAGATGATGTTGCTCAATAAACTTGTAGATGGTATTTGTAGCCCATGCATGTAATAGAGAATTGACATAATACTGAGGCTGATCCTTATGGGAAATTATGGCATTTCCTAAAACAGGTGTCTTTAAAGTACCATTCCTTCTATAAGAATATTTTTCACATGCTCCTCTGGAAATATTACAAATTTTAGAGTAAGAAGATCAAAGTTCTGATAGTTTCTACCATGAGCAACTTATAACTTCTCTGAGGGTAGCTTGTTCAAGTAAATCTATAGAACTGACTGTCTTCTACAGGGTTCATGGAAAACACATTATCTGATAGAGAAAGTGCTAAAATATTTCTTACATAGCCTCTAAATAATAATGGACATTTTTGCCATATGATATGTAAGGTTCCTCAAGTATCTTTTTTATATATTATGTGAGTCCATTTAGACAATATATTACTTTTAAACAATTACTCATTTCTTGCACAAATTTGTAGATGAATTTTAACATTAAACAGAGGTAAGCCAAGGATATAAGGCCCTATTTTATTTCTCTCACAGTGTGGTGTTATCAATTCTCAACACTGAAGGGAAAGAGTCATCTATGAATAACTATGCCATGGAGTTATCCCATGTCATTAGTACATACATCATTCATGGGGTCTTCATACAGTCATAGTCACTGGCTCACCATTCTCATTTGTCCAATTTCTCTCAAAATAAAAGTTTATTTGTGCAAAATTTACTGACTTTTTCACAGGGAAAGTTGGTCAGCACCAACTAAGTTGACCACTTCTGCTCTCTAATTAAATGACTGTAACGTTAGGCACTGTCATTGAAAAAAATTCCCAGTTTGTGTTCTGTAATTGAACCCACCTTATTCTAACCCTCCAAACCTTTTCTCTTAAAATGATTACTTTATATAAGTACTACTTTATCATCTATTCAGTTCTGCAAGTTTTTCTACTAAAAACTTGGTTTTTTTGTAGAATAAACCAAGTTTGGAGAAAGACTTTACATAATAGAGGAAGGATTAACCTTAATATATGATAAATTTATTAACATGTAACCTTAACATATGGTAAATTATTTATAGCATGTTTCTGATAAACGTCACATTTTAGCATCAAAATATTTGTTAACCTACTAAAGTAGAATGTGTTATTTTAGTTGCACAAATGGTAGAACTCTTTATACTTTTTATTTCAGGATTTTGTGAAGATTCTACAAAAAAATGCTGTGGCTTACATTGGCCTTCATAGCCCCATCCGGGGCAACTCCAGTCTATATCCAGTAGTGTCTCCATCGCTCCAGCAACTGGTTATAGAGGTAAGATGGACAATATGTGAGAAGAAGAATATAAGGCATCATATTACTCTATACGTGAATGCTCCTTGATTTCATCCATTTAAGTATTCAGAAAATAATTTATAAAAATTTTAAGGAATTTCCTATTATTTCGTCAGTTTGTTTATGTTTTGTTTTGTTTTGTTTTTTGAGAAAGAGTTTCCTAATGTAGCACTGACTGGCCTAGAACTCACATCGTAGACCAGGTTAACCTATACATGTGGTTCCCAGAGTCTACCTCTAAGTACTGAGTTTACAGATGTAATGTTTCTGCTTTATTAGTCAGTATCCCTTAAGGTGAATGTATTTTACCTAAGGTTATGTGAGAAGAACAATATAATCTATGGGGATATTTGTGAGAAATTGTGAATAATTCCATTATAGATATAATAAAATGTAAGTTTATTTGAAATTCAAATTTCAGTCTTAAATTTCTACATTTGTGGTAAACTGTTTTTGAAATAAATTTTGTTTCCTTTGGTATTTGTTCAAATTGGTTTGTGTTTTAGTAAATTTTGTAACTCACTTAGTTATTTTTTAGCAACACTATAAATATTCCTAACACAGCAGTATAGCAATAAATGAATGTAACATGTTTATAAAGTATGAGGTCGGGTATGGTGGTCCATGACTAGCTGGAATCACAGCCCTTCAGAGGCCAAAGCCAGATTGTGAGATTGAAACTAGCTCAGGCCAAGAATTGAGACTTAACAAAATTAAAGAAATTTGGAGAAATCCTTGTGGAAAATGAAAACATTTTTCAAGAAAGTGTTATGACATATCTCCACTAATAATCAGTTCTCATGTACCTCAAGAATTCAGCAAATGATTTCCTCCTCTGTTAGTTGACATCACACTTACAATTCTGCAAATTTTGCTGCACATAAAGTTATCTGTGTTGGACTTCTGTATGAGGACAGCCACGCCATCACTGGATGCAGCTTCTTCCTAGCCCCAGTGTCTGTTGGCACACATTGCACATGACCTTTCAGATGGCCACAGACATGCCAGTAAGTACCATAGAAACTGAACTAGACAGAGATCAAGAAACATGTCTTGAGTCACCATAATTCTTGATTGAAATGTAATACAAACTATCAAGTTATGACTTTAATAAATTATTTTGCAGTTTGATAGTTTTCATTGACAATTCCATATGTCATACAAAAGAAAAAAACATTGAGAAAGATCCAAAAGAAAAATAAGTACTTTTAAGATCAGCTGTATTCTAATGTGCTTGTCATAAATTTTATCTGGCTTCTTATCAAACCCACAAGAAATTTACCAGAGGGAATGAACTGAGTACTTTTTCTTTGGGACTTGAGATATTTATAAGTAAACGAATGACCAGGGAAAAGAACCCCAGTAGTAGAAAGAGAGATCAGACTTCATTTATTTGCTTGCTTTCGTTTTGTGTATCTAATGATTGACACTAATACATTGCACAGACCTAGTTTTAAATTCGATAAATACATTTCTTTTTGTGTTTTATACTTTTTTTGTTATTTTAAACTTTAAATATAATATTATTAATTATTTCAGAATGTCATAAATGTATACAATATGTTTTGATCATATTTACCATCACTTATCATTCTAATTTCTCATAGATCTTTCCCATTCCCTTAATTCACCTCTCTATTTCACTTCCTCTTATGTACCTTAATTTATTTCATAACATACTGAAAGCAACTTATGCTGCCTGTATACCTGTGGGTGTGGAGCCACCAACCACATCATGGTCAATCAACTAAAATAACAAAATTTTAAAGAAAAGTAGACTCAGTCTTTTTCATCAGCTATCAACTACCAATAGCCCCTCAAATCCTACATATTGAAGTGTTGATTGTCTTGAGCTAATCTTATGCAGAATTTACATGGGCAACTACAACTTCTGGGAGTTCATGAGAACAAAGGTACTGTCATGTCCAGAGCACAGTGTTTCCTATGATGCTCCACAGTGCCTTTATCATATTATATCATCATTCCTTTGATGGTGGTGGGATGATGTTGATGAACTATCTAAAGCTGAATAAACATGTATTCTCTACATATTGACCTGTTATGTTTTCTACATTAATATTACTTAAAAGAATGTATCAAAAAAGGAGAGTAGGCCCAATGTGTTAAATATATTGTTAAATATGTCTGAACCCATCAAAGAACACACGTAATCAGTTAAAACAAAGTAAAAGTTTTATTTAAATATTTTTAAAAGATAAATTGCAAAACATTTAGTGTGTGCATTTATTTAAGCAGGAGGAGGCAGGATGAATAAATAATAAATGGCTCATAACAAGATTCAATATTTGTTTAGGAGAAAGACATTTTTTGGTTCTATATTAAACATACCTATATACCAACCTTATACAAAAATGTCTAAAACTCATATTGGAACAAAGCTTCCATTTACTTTGATTAATGTATTTACTAATACCTCAAAAGTATTTCATTTTTGTAACATAATAATAATAGTGACAAATTAATTTATTTTTCTAGAATAGCTAGAATGTGCCAGTGACTTACAAAATAAATATGAACCAGATGCAAGAACTGAGGCTCTTGCTGAATTTCTTTTCTTTTTTTTTTTTTTTTTTTTTTTGATCCTGGTACTCCGATGTTGATTGTGCTTTTCTTTCTTTTTCTTTTATTATTATTATTATTATTATTATTATTATTATTATTATTATTATTTGGTATTTTCTTCATTTACATTTCCAATGCTATCCCCAAAGTCCCCCATATTAACATATACAAATTTGATCACTTGTAATTTCTGTACATTGTAGAGATGGGAAATTATATTTAAAATGTAGATATTAAGTCCACAAACATTTTAAGAACTTAACACACACACACACACACACACACACACACACACACATATATATATACACACATATACATATATACACAAATATACATACATACACATACACACACACACACACACACACACACATAAACATATACATGTATACACTTACCTCTCCCTTTTCTGTGTATAATGTGCCTCTGAACCAGATGAAATTTCAGTGATTCAACTTTCAATGGCCGTGTGAATGTGTGCTTTATGTGCAATCATATTAAAAAGTCAAATTATACTCAAATACTAAATGCTATTACATTAATTAAATAAAAAATCACCTATGGATTTTGTTAGTTGTTTCTAGTCTTCAAATTCTGGAAACACCACTCTCCTAGAGATTTGTGTGTGTTGGCAGAATAGTGGCATTGGTTTTGTTTAACAGATTATGTAGATGCAGAATTGTTTTATCACAGGGTGGACACACAATAACATCAGCTCACAAAAGCATGAGGTTCCATAGGGCAAGTGTACCAGTTTCAGTCTAAACATCAATGTCTGAATGTTCAAGAAGCCTCATGTCATTATTGATGTTTGAGATAGAAGCACCATTTATAATTTCATGTAAATTGTACCACTGTTTAAAACAATTGAATATTGTTATAAAACTCTTTTTATACTGCATTGTTGTTCCAGAACCTTATAATATATAAATTGTGTACTTATATTTGCCTACTATAAATGTGAAGAATAATTTTCCATTCTATCATTAACAAGCATTTAAATATATAGTTTGTGTGTACATTTGTGTATGTATGTATATGTATGTATGTGTGAAAATCTCTCTTTCTGTTCGTATATATTTATTAGCTTTTCTGAATAAATTACCACGGAATAATAAATTATTTTAAAAATCTAAATCTATTATACAAGATACACAGGTCTTTTCTATGTAGTTCTTTTTTTTCATAGATTTTGAAATCATCTCTGATAGATTACAGATCATCTGTGTATTAGTCAGTTTTCTGTATGTCTCATGTCCATAGAGATGAGATTTCTTAGAGCTTGGTGTTCAAAGAACTGAAAGCATGTATACATGTGAAAGTAGTTAATTTTGTCATATTGCTTTGTAATTACCTGAAAGAAGATAAAAATATAAGGATATTTAAGTGACCACATTGATAACGAAAAAATGCAAGGCACAGGCAAATTTTCACAAAACCTTCTTAGAGCTTGTCAAATTATTTCTCAGGTTTGTAGACTGTTTTAATTTTGTTTTACATTTTTATACATCTTAAATTGTGATGGTTTGAATAAAAATGGCTCATAGGTTTGAATAATTGGTCCAAAGTTGGTAGAACTGCTCAGGAAAGATTTAGAGGTGTGGCTTTGGAGTAGCTATAACTTTAATAGAGCAGGTATGGCATAGTTGAAGGAGGTGTGGCTTAATGGGTAGAGATATGTCAATGAGGGTGGACTTTGAGGTTTCTAAAACTATATCATTTGCAGTTAACTTTCTATTTCATTTTTGTGGATCAAATATAAGTTCTTGGATACTTCTCCAAAACCACTCCTTTCTTTTTACTGCTTTGTTCCCCACCAGGACAGTGACTGACACCCTCTGACACTGTAAGGAATCCTTCCATTATGAACTTTCTTTTATAAGTTGCTTAGGTTATATTGTCCTCTCTACAGCAAAAGAAAGTAAATAAGGTCTAATTCTTTCCAGCAAAATAAACAATGTATGTATATCAAATCACTCAATTTTTTAGTACATTGAACCTACAAGAGGGCAGTAAATAACCAAAGTCTGGTAGAGAGGTCATTATTTGATGGGTATTCACAGAGAATTCAGGCTGTAGATTAAATTGCTTTAGGTGTTTCAGAACACAAGGAGCAAATGAAATATCTCTATTGTTCAGGCATGTAGGACATTGCCCATAATGCATGCAATAATAGCTAAGAGAAAGGTACCAGTATGATTTACACTGCAGCAGAATTCACAGGAATGAGGCAATGGTGTTGGCTAAATTCCAACATACACATTATAGGACAGTGGTATGAAATATGAATGGACTTCCAAAACCACTCAAAGTTAGGTAAGCCAGTACCTATGATACCAGACTACTAGGTTCTTGTCCAAGTAGTTTTGGTAATATCCCTTTTCACTTCTTGGCTTTATCTAATGGTACTGCTAATAGTTTTATGCTTATCTGTTGGGCTAGTGACAAAATCATGCCACTAAATCCCTGTGAGTACGTGTTGCTCCTCCTACATGTCTATGCCATACTTCAAGGGACATTAGTTCAAATACTGCAGTTATCATAAACTAATTTTAAAATATTATTATTATTTATTAGCACTTATTCTTGATTTAATGTCTTATTGTAAAGATATATAGTATTTAGTCATACCCCAGTATTTATTTGCCTTTAGATTTCCATGGTAATATATATATATTCTCTTGGTGTACTTATATGAGAGAAGACTTTAACATAAGGTAGCCTTACTTAGAGGGGCCAAAAGGAGAAACAACGCTGTACATCTTTCAGTAACAAACATAAAATAATGGGAGGCACATTGAAACCTGACGACATTCGGAACATATTTATTTCACAACACTAATGTAACAACATCCCAAAGCCAATCAAAAACTTGCAACTATCCTTAGGTTTCTTGTACCTCTAATGCTTATATGCATGAGGATGAAATGAGGAAAGTTTTAGAAGAGATCTTACAACTTTTCAAGTTTTGAATATCACCATTTGACACTTTATATGTCTGGAATGATGTAACAGCTAACTTTTTTAATGGAAGTTGATTAAGCATCATGATATTTATCATGGTAACATTTTGAAACATAGAAGTAATTTTTGCCAACTGCAAACCTACCCCTTCATTTAGAGAAATGGCATATCTTATTATCATCAGAGCCTTTGATATGTATCCAGACTAAGTGAAGCAAAGTCCTAATCAGAGCACAGGACCTTTGTCTTACTTAAGATTTCTATTGCTGTCATAATACACCATCATCTAAGCACGTTTGGAGAGTAAAGGGCTTATGTCTCCTTTCAATCTTATAAATCCTTCACTGAGGGAACACAGGACAGGAATTAAAGGCAAGACCTGGATACAGTTGAAGCAGAAGCCATGGAAGAACATTGAGTCCTGGCTTGCTCCACATTGCTTACTCAGTTTGATATCTTATATAACTCAGACCACCTGGCTAGAGGTGACATTGCCGACAATGACCAGGACCCTTCCCTATCAGACATCAATAACAAAAAATGTACCATAAACTTGCCTAAAGGCCAACTTGATTGGGGTATTTTCTTAGTTGAAGATACCTCTTCCAAAATTACTGTAGCTATTGTCAAGTTGATATAAACCTAGCCTGCACAACTTTATTAAATTTTTTCCTATGTCTCTCTTCTTCTACTCATCAAATTAAGTATTTCAGGTTTTGGAATGTGCTTGTTATACTACCTTTAAGCAAATTCCCGTATTTTATTGGGTTTTCCTAATGTTATTTTCCATACAAATGTCTTACAAATGTACACTATCTATGAACTGTGACAGGCAATGAAGTTTAAGCACATGATTTTGTTCAGTGTTTGGGCAAGGGAAGACTTCGCGCACCGTGATAATGCATAAGGACAGTCATTACAAGGTGACTTTGGTTTCACTGCATATAATTTCATTTGCAAAACACACATGACTTTCACGTATAATACTTTAATAATTTTAACTTGTATAGATGGCATCTGATAGGAGGTGTGGAATCTGATAGCAGGAAGATGCAGTATCTGATAGGAGGTGTAGTATCTGTTAGAAGGTTTGGCAGATAGGAGAGGAGATGGGAAAACTGATAAGTCTTTGGTTTTTCTCATTCTCTCTTTGATAGTTATAATAGACACACTAAAATAAAGTTGCTTTATTACTATCCTTACTATAAAGGAGAAAAGTAAATTTCTTTACAATGTACTTCTGTTGTCCTGTCTTTCCTGATAAATTATATAACTATTATTTGTGGTTTGTTTTTCATTATGTTTATTCAGTTTACTTGATGAGTAAAATTATGTTCACTTTCTTGATCCTCATGAATTCTAATACTGTTCAGTGGGTTCTACTTAATTTATCTTTTTTCTCTGTGACTCCTTCTACTACAAGTCAACTAAAATGAACATAAAAGCTAATATACTGATTTAAAATCCTTCTTTGCACCAATTTACCACTTCAACAAAGTCTTCCACTTAAAATTGTAATTCTATTGGCAAGACTATCTGTCTCCAAGGTTTACAAGTCTTTGCTCTGTTTTAAGAGCCAGCAGTCTCTCAAGTTTATGACTGTTTTACTGGTTTTCTGGTCAGTGTACACTGACAATATGGAAATCCCTTTTTATTTAAATCTAGATATCAAGGGGAGTCTTAGATCTGTTTCAAACCCTGAAATTCAGAAGGCAGATTACTTAAATGTTTGAGCTATGTAGCTGAAGAGAAATCCAAGTACCTATGGGTATTAGCAAATTATGCTTGAATTCATTCACACAATCATAATTAATGTTCCATTATTATAATGACCTGAGACAAGTAATTTTCTTGGCAGGACTTCAAAGACCAGTTGTTCATTCAAGTAAGGTTTTAGTAATCCTGAATTGTTGGCAGGTTCAACTATGGAGTCATTAATATGGCTCAATATGTATTTCCATTTGTTTTAAATGAAATTCACTCTAAGGATTTGTTGTGGTTTGGTTTTCCCCATCTGAGTATCTACTATTTCTTAAAAGTTTTAGAAAAAAAACCCAATAATATCAGTTTAAAATTTATCTCTCACCCACAGCAATGATGATCGCCATTAATACTTTAAATCTAGATATCAAGAGGAGTCTTAGATCAGTTTCAAACCCTGAAATTCAGAAGGCAGCTTACTTAAATGTTAAATGTCATTTTACAATTTATTCCTCACCCACAGCAATGATGGTTGTCATTAATAACTTGAACACTTTATATTTTTGTAAGTAATTAAATGAATTTAAGTTTTGTTCTAAAAAAGTAAGAAAAAGGAACACCCCTTTCAGGTATCCTCTGGGATGAGTTTGGTGTCTGTTGGCACTTTTCCTTGCTTAGTGTTGTTTCTCATTTTCGAATGATGTTGGAATGAACTTTGACTTTGAGTGACTAGGTTGGTTCTGTTCTTGAACAAAATAATTTGACTTTCTTAAATATGAAAATAATAGTATTAAAGAAATGATTCAAGAATCCAAAAAGCACATGGCCTTGATTAATCCAGTTCCCTTTCTATGTTGTAAAAGGCATTATTCTCAATTAAAATGCTCCGTGAGTAAATGAAGTGAGCCTGCTTCAATCCTCCTCATTCAGAAACTTATTTTTTAGACATAATGGAAGAAATCCTACCACCAACATAGGAGCTACTGACATTTAACTCTTCTGAAAAGAGAGTCTGTGTTCTTTAAGGTTGTGACCTGTGACTGATCAAACACTTGCCAAGGCAGGCTCTACTCCTAAGACTAGTTGGGTAACCCAAACTAAAATGGATGGGAGGGCATAAAAGAAAACTAAAAGGTCAGAAGGTATGGGTGAATGTCTATAGAATAAGTGAATGTACTCAAATATATTGTCTTAAATTCTCAAAGATTTAATTTAAAATAATGTTTAGTAGGTCAGGATGGCCGAGCAGTCTAAGGCACTGCGTTCAGGTCGCAGTCTCCCCTGGAGGCGTGGATTCGAATCCCACTCCTGACAACTGCTATCTTTTAAAACCAAATTGCTTCACAGTCTACTAAAACTTTTGGGGCTGGTGAGATGGCTCAGTGGGTAAGATCACCCGACTGCTATTCCGAAGGTCCGGAGTTCAAATCCCAGCAACCACATGGTGGCTGACAACCATCTGTAACAAGATCTGATGCCCTCTTCTAGAGTGTCTGAAGACAGCTGCAGTGAACTTACATATAATAAATAAATCTTTTAAAAAAATAATGTTTAAAACATTTGGTTAAATAAAACAAAACCTAATCAAAACAAACAAAACAACAGATCTCTCCTCCAGACACAACATTAACCACAGAAAGTAAACTTTTAAATATTTTTGAATCTAAAGGTATATTCTGTACACAAACCTAAGCAAGTGTTAAAACTTTCAATTTGTCAAAAAAATCCCTTAAGTAATAAAATCTAGAATTTGTATTTTTAAGAAAATTCACTTAATTTTTAGAAACATCAGGGAGAATTTGCTGCTAAGACATGGAAGCAGATTATTTCTTTTATTTTTTTATCAGAAATTTCACCTGTAAATATCTAGGGCTGTTCCCAATCCTGCTGTATCTACCCTTGGCTAACTAACTCTTTAGTTTCAAATTATAATTTAAGGGAAGATTAAATATATTAAACAGTAGAATGCCAAGTTATTTTTGCTCTGATACAACAGTTCTGTAGAGCATTATAGTAATTTTCTGTATAAGGAAGATTCTTAAATAGGAAGCATTACATTCAGGCACTCAAACATTGTTGACATATTGAGAAAGAGATTAAACATTTTTATATGTGATTTCTTCTGCCTATATTTATTTGTATAGTAAATCATTCATAATCCACTATTCATTTGTTTGTATTTGTTTGGTTGGTAGCTTTTATAATGCATAAGAGAGCTTGCAACTTCTCTCAGTTCTATTGGATACAAGGGTAATAGCTTTCATTTTTATCCTTATCATAACATAACAAATTCTGGTTCTCAATCTAAAAATTATATATGATAATGGTTGGTGAAATATAAGTAACCATGGATGTTTTAGGTACTTCATTGATATTATACTTTCTGAGGCTATGTAGATACATAAACATGATGGGTATTTAGACATTTATATATAATAACCATTTTACTGTAAAATAAAATTATCTTATTTTCAATGCTAATACGTGCTAATTAAATAAAAAAATTGATTAAGATTGAAGTACATAGGTCTGGAGAAATGCCTCAGTTGTTTACAATTAACAGTAACCAATGCACTTACAAAGGACCAGAGTTCAGTTCCCATCACTCGTGTAAGAACCTACATAAGAACAAAATATAATATTTTTAGAAAAATGGCAATAGGCAACCCTGAAATGGGCATTGATCCATAGAGGGTTATAGAAAAAAATTATGTTCAGAATAACAGCACCAAATATAAACCATATTCCATGGCAAACTTTATTTTTTCAAAAAAGTCAAGAATTATTTTCTTAGATGTTTTGGAATTAAGTGAAGAGTCCTGATCAATTGTTTTGCATAAATTTTAATTAGATATGAAATTAAACAGTTTTCAAGCTCTATATAGCCAATTATCAGAAGGTTTAAGCAAATTTTTATATTTCAATATTGAATTATGAATATTCAATAATTTATCTTAGATTCTGAAAATTATAAGCAATTTCAAAATATCTATAGTGTATATAGGAGTTGATGCAAACTAACTACGTGTATTAAAAACCATTCTTTTTTAAACTCTCAGGATTATTTTATTTTACTTTTCATTGAGAAAAGTGTGAACTCTTCATGTTAAAAAATATAATTAATCACTGAAATTATACTATCCATAGAAGCACTGAGGTCATGTCTCCCTAGATTACACAGACAGCTACACTGTTAAGAAAATGAAAGAGTGATATGAAACATTTTGTGGATTACTGCAAAGATCTTATCATTCAAAACACATTACGCTATAATTGGTAGACTGGTAAATTGACATGGAACATAGAAATGTATTTAAAATGCTAATGACTCATGTGTAACTCTTTAATTTTTTATAAAAATATTCAATGCATGAATGCCCATCATTTAATTATATGCATCTATGTATGTATATAAGTATGTATATCATCTTTATCAACTGATTCTCTTTTAAAGCAAATATTTCAAATTTTTCAAATTTTCAAATCTTCATTTCAACAGTTTCCACATGATAAAATTCTTTGTTTTGTCCACCAGATATCTTGAGAGTTATCACCAAAAGTGTGACCATATATTCTGCTAACGTGCTGCCTGATTGATGACAGGCAGTAAAACAGAAGTCCAATATTCTGCCTTTTGCCATCCCCTGAAACAAGTAGCATCCCCCTATCACCTGCAAAGACATGCCTGATACTCTCATCACATGACTGTCTTGCTGTCTCCTTCTAATAACAGTTGCAAGCATGTGAAAGTTTTGTCTCAGCAAGTTATTAACTTGCTTTTATACTGTAAAATAAGGATTGATCAACGTTGAGTTTCACACTGTGTTGCCTTAAGGAGAATTTCTTCCTAAGACCACAATGCCTAAAGGATTTAAGGAACAATGTAGATAAAAGTCAAAGCTAATTCCTCCAGTACACAAGGCATAATAAGCTCAAAAAATGACCTCCCAAATTTATTGATCTCCAGGTGATAAGGGAAAGGGAAGTCAGATTCTGGAAAAGCAAATCAGATGGAGTTGTTCACAAGAGAAGTTGGCAGCTTTACAATGACAGAGGCCCACTTGATTCTAAATAACCATGCTCGGTGTTAGTTAGGGACTCAAAATCCTAAGGATTGTTCAAGCTCACACCCTGTGCATCCAGAGAAGTGTCTGACAAACTGCTGTTTTGTCACCGTGTAAGCAATTGATTTGTCTGTAAGATTCTTTAGTTCACACATATTGTGAAGGCTAGCGGTTGATTATGTTAATTACAGAGGGTCTGCTAAGTTTCACACCGGTTCTGAGAGACAGAAATTGATTTTTGAATTGTGCCATAATTCTGATCAGGTATCGCACTCTGAGAGAGAGAGAGAGAGAGAGAGAGAGAGAGAGAGAGAGAGAGAGAGAGGGAGAGGGAGAGTGAGAGAGAGAGAGAGAGAGAGAGAGAGAGAGAGAACTACTAGAAAACACTTTATTATACAGAAGATGGCCATCATTCCAGACTATTAGGCAGGGTTTGTTCTATATATTTGTCACTTCACAGAATAAATCTCAAAGCATGACATTTTAGAGTCAAATATTACTCTGTAACAGCACAATGTTGGCTAACTACATTTTTCTCAGTGATTTGCAAATATGAAATTTTACAGAATAGAAGATACACTGCTCTTTAATTCATATTTGTATGTATCAAACAATTGAACACTTGAGTAAATATTAGCAGATGATAGAGTAATTGTGAGACACAGATAAGCTTTGTGCCACTATTGCACTAGCATTATCTTGATGGCAGAACACCACTGTAGATCAAAGTGTTTATATCTAGGTTGGTGTTTGTTTCTCATTTAATAGTGTGCAGTATGTCTTCCAGTACCAAGAACAATGTGTGGGCACAAACTCAAATTACATTTGAATGAGCTGTGTAGGTGTTGTTCAGCAAATAGGCACTTGCTATCAGTTTGTGGAGAACAATCTATATAGCCTGGTCAACAGCTTGATTTGTTTGAGGATTTCCGTGAGATCTCTTAGGGCAACAACTCAATTAGATGTAACCCATTCATACTGTGGGAAATTTCATTTGCTGATAAGAGGTATTCACTTGGGACTCCATCTGCCTTTGTTATTTTGTGATTTTGTTTAGATCATTTCATATATGAATATGTTTTAGGAATCTGAATTTTGTGTTCATACTACCACTCTAATTCACTTTTGAACTCATTTTTGTTTTCTTTTTTTTTTTAATTAGAGCAGGTCATAGTGTCTTGCATGAAATATTTTCTTTTAATACCATTTTCCCCCAAATAAATGGTAGTATCTTGAGATGAGGTGTCATGGAATGGTTTGTTCCTAGCCACCACACACGATATGGTACGTAAAGTTCTATCCAGAAGAGAAGAGCTATGGCATCACTGGAAGAAGGACATGATGAGGAGCCATCTAGAAAAAAGCATAAATATTAACCACAGAGAACAGACTGCCAGGACTTGAGGTCAAGGAATATAGCTGAGAAGATTTTTCTGATACACTTAGAAAAATAAGCACAAGAGGGTCGTATCTGTATCTGAAGGCCTGTAAGTTAAGCTGAGAGAAATAGATCCAGTTACAGAGGTGTAAGGTAGTAAGACAGTTCAGGTTAGATTAGGGCAGTGAAAGAAATCTTCAGTTTAGAAAACCATACCGGACAGGAGGACAAAAGTTATTCTAAGTTGTCAAAATTAAAAGAAAATAATGAGTATTAAATGTGAATTATAAAATATACATTTTGTTGAATGTACATGTTACATCTATATATGCACAGTTATATGAACACCTACAATAGAAGAAATACAAAGGCCATCAGCATCCTATAAGTAATGAAACCACCAGATTTTTCACACTTCACTCACCAATGTTCCTGTAGAATGATTTAATGATACCGTGAAGAAAACCAAGTGTCATATACATTAAACACAAGCCCCATCTATTCCTCCAATAGAAATGAGAGTATGCCCACACTACGGCCTATAAGGGCATGCTTCTAACATGTACTGACAGTTGACCCACAATGAAGGTCAAATCTCCATCCACATAAAGTATGCACTTGTCAAAACAGGATGCATGCCGTCTATGGATGATAGTGTGGTATTCGACCCTCTAAACATTACCATTTGAAAGAAACTACTCAAAAGAGACAGCTTGTTCCACTTTGTTTATAAAAGTAGTAGAGCTTCATTTAGTGTGTGTGTGTGTGTGTGTGTGAGAGAGAGAGAGAGAGAGAGAGAGAGAGAGAGAAATATTTACTTCTGGAGTGGCATGCAATTAGACAGAAACCTAAATTCCTATGTATTCAAGATTATTCCAAAAATCTATCTCCACAAAGTTCCATCTTTTGCTTTGGAAAGTAATGCTTTGCTACAAAAGTATTGAGGTTAAACATGAAATACTGATGGAAGAAAAATCTTAAAAGTTATTCACTTTCAATAAGAAAAAAAATTAGAAGAACTAAAATATACTTATCTAAAAGACACATATTAGCCAACATTAGCCAACATCAAGAAAATCTCAGCAGGAATGTTAAAGCAATCATTAGATTCTAAGTCTTCTAAAATTACTGTAATTTTATATTCAGTGAATTCTTCAGTTTGCAAAGGAGGCTGTTTGAATCTGAATCTTTCAAGAGGCTGCTGTTCCGTGTTACAGTTCCAATCACCAAATGTGTCTAAAAGGGAGAGAAAAAGAGTCTCAAAATTATTAGCTTCAAATGTAACCACAGGTTCCAGACATAGAGTTTATTTAGCCAAAAGCTTTTGAATTTAAAAGGGAATCTGCGCAATTGGCAGAGATGGGCGTGGTCTGAAATATGGTCTTGGAGCCTTTAGTGTCATTGAAGAGCATCTCCCAAGGCAGTACACCCAGCTCTCTTGGAGAAAACCTTTAGAGTATTCCGTGAGGTGTCACATGAAGTGTGCAGACACAGATCAGTGGTCATTTGATTTCACCCAAAATACATGAATGATTTTTTAAGATACTTGTTTTTATACCCCATGCTTAATTGAAATGTAATTATTCAAGCCTATGTTTTCAAAAATGTATTTATATAATGTTAACAATCACTTAATTTACAAAATACAATAAAGTCAGACTTGTGGTCTAATTGAGTTTTGTACTGATGTTGCATAGAAAATTTTATTAAGGAAAAAATGAGGAATTTACATACTCCTTTGAGATTCACAGTAGGTCCCTCAACATTTTGTTAGGCAGAGTAAATGAAGCTTTATTTGTAAGATTGTTATATTGTCATTTCAATAACATCTTTTAGATGGGCACATACCGTTGAATAACTAATTCTAACTCTACAGTCTTAAGATTTGTAGGCAGAAATCAAAAATCACCCAAATTCACTGTTTGAAACATAAACTTAGAGAGGTATTAATATTAGTTGAAGCTAATATTTATAAACTTGCCTCTCTCTGTCTCTCTCTCTTGCTCTCTTTCTCTCTCTCTCCCCCATACCCCTCTCCCCCTCTTCCCCCTCTTCCCCCTCCCCCCTCCTGCCCCCTCTCCCTCCCTCTCCCTCCCTCTCTCTCTTTGTGTGTGTGTGTATGTGTGTGTGTGTGTGTGTGTGTGTGTGTGTGTGTGTGTGTGAGTGTGTGTAGGTTCCTTAAGAAACCAAAATGGGAGCTGAATTTTAAGCAGCTGGGAGCTATCAGACCTCAGTACTGAGATCTAAATTCTGATCTTGTGGAAGAGTGGTAAGACATCTGACCACAGGCCCATCTTCAGACTCATTTCTTCCATTTTTGCTTTTGGTATTTTTCCTGCTCTTCAAGGCATTTTGCTTAATGTGTCTTCTGAAATCTATCAAAATGTCTTTGTTGAGCAACTTTATTTCACAGCTTCATTTGACTCAATTAAACAAACTGCGTTGTTGGTATTTCTGGGCTTTTTGCTTGTCATAGTTATTAAAAATTTTTTTTGAAACAATGAGATTGCTCAGCCGTTAAAACTCTTGGCCAACAATCCTTTTGACTTGAGTATAATCCGTGGAACATATGCCATAAACAAAGAATCTGGAATCCTGCAAGTTGTCCTCTGGCTTCCAGAGGTGCAGTATGACATGTTCCTATGCAATACATACATGTGCATATATATGTGCTCACACACACACACATGAATATGTACACACAATAAATATGTAGATAATAAAATCTAATGATTTTTTCGGTGCATATGATATTTCAGGGCCTGATTCAAAAGATTATTAATTCAAATACAGAGACCTCTGTTGAAAACAGTTGTTCCTGGTTTGGGAAAAGATGATTGAATACATGTTCGGATATGGTTGGAATTCCAGGCATGAAGTTCTGATAATATTGCAACTTTTTTGCTCAGAATTAGAAAAGAAAATAAGTTTTAATTGAGTGTGCATATGCCAAGCATATAGATTAAGCATGGTTTTTCAGCAGGAAGTGTCTGTCATGAGAGATCAAGCTGGCAGATACATTTGTAAGTTATAATTACTTCAACCAACTCTTTACAGAATCATAAAGGGAGAATGAAATCATGACGAGCTAGATCCCCAAGTTAACCAGATGAACTCAGGGTCAAGCTGATCCTTCAAGATTACTCCACGCTAGATACTTGATTTGGACCAAGGCTGAAAGTAATAGGAGAATACTACACAGATAAATGTCCTTTACTATAAATAATGTGGGCATGTTCACAAGAATGCATGTTTGCTCTTATCTTTGAAGTTTGTTATCCAGGAAAATATACTTAAAAGAAAAAGACAGTTACATTTATAAAATATGCACATTTGTAGAAATAGTTTACACTTCATTTCTAAAAAATTATACCACACTAGTATTTTTAAATCACTGAAAACATGTAGTTTTAAAGATATCTCTTAAATTGCATAATTATTTTTAAACACTATGCAAGATACAAATCTTGTTTACAAGATATATTTTAATCATGCTATCAAGTGCTTTCATCACAGCTAAAATGCTACCATATTGCTATTTTATATTTCAAATTAAGGATGCTATATAGCCAATTACTCTCGATATTTATTGTTAGAAAAGATCATAAGTCAAATCCTTTATTAGGGAAAAATGTTTGATAATGTCAATTTGTAAAACATTTAGTAAAGAACATATTTTACATTGAGATCACTTAAATAAAAAAAATGACAGCCATTTTCACAAAACACAAAGGTGTATGTGTGTGTGTGTGCGTGTGTGTGTGTGTGTGTGTGTGTGTGTGTGTGTGTATGTATGTATGTATGTATGTATGTATACAATTGCTTGGGTGGTGATTGGAATAGAAGCTGAAGAATCCATTTATGAGAGCAAGTATAATAGCTATAACTGGGAAACATATTGACAGCAACTTATATTGTTTGAATTGGCAATATTGCCCAATATTGACAGGTAATCCTGTTCTTTGTATCTTGTCATATGGAGAAATGGTTATTGCCCATGTGCTCTCTGAATGTAGAGAGGAGCTCCAGGTAACAGTGTAACTCTTACTTGCTACACTTTTAATCCCAGCACTCCAGAGTCATAGGCAGGCGGATATCTGAGTTCCAGGACTGCCTGGTCTACAAAGTGAGTTCCAGAACAGCCAGGGATATACAGAGAAACCCTGTCTTGAAAAAAAAAGAAAGAAAGAAAGAAAGAAAGAAAGAAAGAAAGAAAGAAAGAAAGAAAGAAAGAAAGAAAGAAAGAAAGTTAGAAGGCAACTCTTCCTCCTTCCTTCTCTCTTCTCTCATCTCTGTTATGAGAGAAGTCAGTGAAAAGAAAACTGTCTGTGAGAAGAAAGGCCATGACAAGGAGCCCAACAGTTCTGACACTCTGATCTCTGTCAACCTCCAGAATAACTGAAAAATAACTACCAACTTTGTATACTTGCTTATGGTGTTCTATCATAGTAACCCAAGGTGAATGCAACTCTCTTACAGCCTTCCTACAGATGGTCTGAGGAGTGAAAGGGACAATTCCAAAAGCAAGTTTGAAGTTGTAAAACATGGGAATTTTACTTTCCTGTAGCAAGACCAGAAATTGGCCGTATAGAGTTCAAGCGACAGAAAGGAGTAGAGATTTATACACCATGCTCTTTAGAAAAGTTCAGAGGAAACATTGCCTTCCCAAATCCAATCACATGGAGGAGAAAGGCGAAGAAGAAGCTTGTCCTGTGAGATCTTCAAGAGCTAATCATCATGTGCTTTCTGGCTCATCTTCCTTCCTTAGGCTCACGTCATAGGACTCTGCCTAGCCTTTGTCTCACTCTCCTCCCTCACCTGAACTAGCTTCATGAGGAAGAAGAAATTTCAGTTTTCAAAAATCTTAATTTATACTTTTGATATCCATTTTAAGATTTCATGCTATAAATTTCTTTTATTTAAGTATTGTTTTTATCTTGTTTTTTTTCTCCTTTTTTATTAATTCTTAGAAATTTTCTCACAAGTTATTTTGGTTATATTTACCCCCACTTCATGATTCATCCCAGACCTACTCCCTTTCCATCCCCACACAATTTCATCTCTTTACTTTTTAAACTAATAAAATATAGTTGCTGCCCATACACTTTAGGATATAGAGCCTTCATTGAAGTGTGGTCTATCCATGATGGGTGGCATACTTAAGGGAAACTGACTCCCCTTTCAGCAGCTTTCAATTTGCAATAGTGTCTTAGATGGGTCTGTTATTTCTTGCCCATCTCTGCTCTTCATTCTGGAATTTTGTTTAGACTGAGTTTACATGGGTCTTGGGTATATTATGTCAACTTCTATGAATTCATTTCTTCCATGGCCCTGCTGTATCCATAAAACCATCTCTTTGTACCATCTACCACATATGGCTCTTATGATTTTCTACTCCCTAGTCTGCCATGATTCTTGAGCCCAAGAATCAATGTGTGGTGCGGAGAGGTATATGACAGAGATGTCCCTTTGGGAGCAGGGGACATATATGTGAACTCCAGTCTTATTCTTTACACATTGACCAGGTATAGGACTCAATGTTAATTTTCATCTACTGCAAAAAAAGAAACTTCTCTGATGACAGCTGTATGAGTCACTTATCTGAGGGTGCACTGATAAACTGTTGGATACTACTTTAATAGTATACTCATTGAGCACAATATTAGTAGTTGTTGCCACTAGGAGGATTATTAAATTTTTCCCACAGGACCTATAACCTATCTAGCCATAAGTTTGTGGCTCAGTAACATGGTTTGCAATGGTGCTCTCTATTCTCTGTAATTTTCGTCCCTTAGGATCACAGACTGGTATTAAATTACTTCCTTCCCTGATATATCCTTGTACCCAACTCAGTGACTTATACACACACCTCTGTAACAGTCAGTTAAGGATTTAGTTATTAATTCCACAATCCAAAGCACTGCACATGGAATGAGGGGTCTCCAAGTCCTTCACTTCTGGCTTAGATCATTTTCTTCAATATTTCAATAGAAACCTGATATTTAAAGATTGTCTGAGAGGCTCCTTGTTTAACATGAAAATTAGCCTTGAGACACCTAACATTGAACCATCTTCTATAGTCCAACCTATATACCTTTAGTACTTTTCATAGTCTCCTTAAACAATCATTTTACAGATGCATTTTGATGGGAAGTTTACTTTGAATGTATGTATTAGAAAAAAGAATAGAAAAGATCCTCTATTCCTATGGATATACAATGTAAATTCCTGACAAGGCATAGAATTTCTGTCATCCCTGTGATTGTTAGAAATATATATTTTAAGTTATTTACTCATTTTATTTATAGTGTATTGAGATATTCTATCAAAGAAGTCTGTATTCTGGGAAAGCCTGGTGTCCATTTAAGTAAAATGTGAGTAGACCAAACCAAAGCAAACTCTGTGGGGATGGAAAGGCCAAGACCAGTTCCATGATAATGCTGACACTTTTGAAGTGGAAACATGTAATGTGATGTTTAGTAGCCCACATATCTGAGTTGCTCACTTGTCTCTTTAACATCTTTCTATCCTGAAAAAAACTTCAACTTTTTTGTTTGCTTGTTTTGTTTTCTTTCAGAAAAGATTTCTCTGTGTAGCCCTGGCTGCCATGGAAATCACTCTGTAGACCAGGCTAGTCTCAAACTCAGATATCCACCTGCTTCTGCCTCGTAGGTGCTGGGATTAAAGGTGTGTGCCACCAAGGCCCAACTCAACTTTTAATTACACATTAAAGAAATATTTTTTGAATGTTTAATATACTCAATTATTTTATTTTTCTTCTTCAAGGACTGAAAACAAATTGCGGTCAGGAAGAATGTGAACTAAGGGGAAAAAGTAAATTGGATTAAAGTTCTAAATATAGTCTTATGGTGTAGTTTTGAACAAATGTGTGTGTGTGTGTGTGTGTGTGTGTGTGTGTGTGTGTGTGTGTAGCACATGTGTACAGGTTGAGTATCACATATACTAGAACTGGAGTTACAGGTAGTTGCACTCAGGAGGCAAAGAGTTTCAAGGAAACTCACCTCCTGGAACTTTGGTGTTCTCATAACCTGCACATTCTTACCCTATCCACATGTTAGTCTGGTGTATGGATCTTCGTGCTCTCCTTTAGTATTATCTTATTATAAGTGCCTTTTAAGATTGAATTCTGATATAGTTAAGCCTTCGCCAGTGTTCTAATATCCTAGAAAGACCTTGAAGCCTACAACTTGGAATTCAGTAGGAATTCAGTAAGGAAGTTACCTATTCAGTAACTAATTAAGCATTACAAAAGACAGATCCAGCAGCTCAGACCTAGTCTGCAGAGTGTACTAAGACAGTTAAGACAGTCTTAACCAAATAAGGGTTCACCATGAGAAAAGTTAGGGAATCCCACTGAGACAGGTTTCTTCACTAGGCCCAAGGAAATCAGGCAGAACTATAGAACATAAATAAATTTTGTGCCTCAGTCCAGCTTTTTTTTTTAATATTAATAACAGGGAGGAGATGTAACCTCCCTGCACAACCTGAAGCTCTCTGAACCAGACTTCCACTTTGTTGCCACTAAGGAGATTATCTAGGGTGCAGCCTGCCTCCCTAGATCACTCTATTGTTCAGCCTCTGTTGCTACTGCTACCCACTGGGAGTTGGCCTAGCTGTTCCAGAGTCTACATCTGATCCTACACATGGTCACCTGCAGGTGGGCCCCAAGGATGATTTGGCAGGAATGGGCTTTCCCCTCTGCTTTATAAAGCGTGTCTGCCATTAAAAATTTGCGTTGTGATCAGAATACTGCCTTGGCTCCATTTCTCTCTCTACCTGCCTAGACTTTGTTGCCACTAAGGAGATTATCTAGGGTGGAACGAACACCCAAATCTCAAAATCATATTAATCTAGACAGAGGTACATACCAAGAGGCCATGGTTTATTAATAATACACCACAGAGCCATGTTAAGAATTGGAGGTTACACTAATGTAGGTTCTGGGCCTGATCTCAGGTTCTCTATAAGAGCTGCTAATGATCTTAAACCCTAAACAACGTTCCAGGTCCTATGGTTATGATTTGTTAGGATGCAATCTAGAACATATGGAACATATGGAAAAAATGAAAAATGACTAAAAATTTTCAAATATTATTGACTATGCTAAGCAAAACACAGAAATAATTTAGATCAGGTTTCACATTTGACTTCATTGTCTGTGTATGAATAAGTATAGAGGAATTTTAATCCAGGAACCTGGCTGCTCTGGCAAGAAATCACATACAAAGACCTTCTACGTCTGTGTGCTCCAGCTGAAATACAGTCATGCCCCTAGTACACACTTTTCATCCTTCTGGTTGGAATACAGACACACCTTTAATCCTCAAAAATGATGTCTAATTGATTAACATACAAAGTAACAAAGAGAAAGTTTTGGCTGAATGGGTCAGAGATGGGATATATCCAACTCTCATAAGAATAGACAGGATATAGAGGCTGTTTAAGAGCAGTGCTAGGAGAGATTCAGTTCCATTGAGTTCAGTTGAGTTCAGAGCAGTTTGTTTCAGTTCAGTTGAGTACAGTTGAGCTCAGAGCAGTGCAAATCAGTTCACAGAATTCAAAGGCATCCTTTCCAAGCAGCGAAATACAGTCAGAAGCAGAGAGAAGCCTAAAATCACATCTCATGAAGATAATTGAGGACATTAAGGAAGACATAAATAACTTCCTTAAAGAAATACAGGAAAACACAATCAAACAGTTAAAGGACCAAAACCATCAAGAATAGAAAAATGGAAATAAAAACAATAAGGAAATCAGAAAGTGAGGCAACCCTAGAGATAGAAAACCTAGGAAAGAGATCAGGAGTTACAGATGCAAGCATCACCAACAGAATAAGAGACAGAAGAGAGTATCTCAAGTGTAGAAGATACCATAGAAGAAATTGACAGAACACACAAAGTTATCTAAAAGAGCAAACAGATAAAAACCTTTTGAAAACTTTTTTTTTTTTTTTTTTTTTTTTTACTTAGAGAAAACTTCCTGCCAGGGAAACCATCTTGTTTCACAAAGAGAATTGGAGAACTTGAGCCTGGATAAATAATACTGCTGTTTCTTCTAAGCAGAATACACAATGGAGGGCCCTCCTCTCTCAATTACTGAACATAGTAGTGCTTGATGAGAAGATAAGAAGATTAATGCATCTTCTAGTAGCTCTCCCCTGGGACAATTTGATAGGGACTAGCAGACTAAGATTTCATACTAATATCTAGAGGTAAAATAATAGCACTTAGCGCTGAGAAAGAATGAAAATAAATCTACTCATCAAGGGAATTTGATTTCCTAGATTTATCTTTAATCTACTACAAAATAGTTTAAATATAGCTATAGGATCATAAAGGGCATTTCACAGCTCTAGGATCATAAAACGTACCTCACAGTATCAAGTCAATCAGACAGCATGGACTTGAGAGGTTCAAGAAATCCCACCACTTCATGACAAGCTATTGACACTTTATGGCTTATAGTGAAAGGACAAACAGTTTTCTTCAGGATATGACCCCAGGTAAGTCGTTCATGCTCAAGTAGCTTGCCCTAACCTTAAGCATATCTGGGAAGCACTAATTCAACTCAGTGAAAGATGAATTTTTGAAGGAGAACAAAAAGTAAGGAAAGGAATGCTATATAGGGTGTCTGTGAGAAATTGAAAGAAATGAATGAAAGGTAAATATGATTAAAATAGATTGTATACATATAAATTGGCTAGTATCTCTTGTCAACATGACATGCCTAGGAAGAGGGAATCTCAGGTTAGGGCTTACCTTCATCAGAAGTATTGAAAAGAAATCAATAATGAACAAGTAAAGCCAAAGTTCCTTCCTGTAGATTGTATTTTACAGAAAAAGCTAGGCTAATGATATGGCTCAGTGTGTAAGACATTTTCTACCAATGCTGATGATTTCAGTTCAATCTGCAGGACCTACACAGGGAAAGAGACAACTCATACTAGTTTTACTCAGAGTTCCACACTTGCCCCATTGTATGCACCCCGCTCCAACATATGTATAAATCAATAATACATGTAGTTAAAATGCATAAATAAGTAGATAAATAGAAAAATAAATGAAAAATATAAAAGAGAAAACCTTTAAATTTGTTGTTGATATGAAAATAAAATGCTGGCCAATATAGGACAGAGTTTTCTGTTTCTGGATCACTGTAATGAATCTGGCAGATGCATGTCATCAGGAACTAAGTTCATTACCATAGAAGATTCTATGAAATAAGATGGTGCTTACATCTTTTCCCAAGAGAGAAAAATTATTATGTATGTGTCGGATTATTAGAAATCAGACTCTTTGAGACCAAATAATAAAGCTCAATAAAGTATAGTGTTTTTTTGAGCTGGCTCAGGCCTGCTAATACATTATCATTTTTTAAATTAGGTATTTTCCTCATTTACATTTCCAATGCTATCCCAAAAGTCCCCTACACGCTCCCCCACCCACTCCCCTACCTATCCACTCCCACTTCTTGGCCCTGGCGTTCCCCTGTGCTGAGGCATATAAAGTTTGCATGACCAATGGGTCTCTCTTTCCACTGATGGCTGGTTGGGCCATCTTCTGATACACATGCAGCTAGAGACACAAGCTTCAGGGGGTAATGGTTAGATCATATTGTTGTTCCACCTATAGGGTTGCAGATCTCTTTAGCTCCTTGGATACTTTCTCTAGCTCCTCTATTGGGGGCCCTGTGATCCATCCAATAGCTGACTGTGTGCATCCACTTGTGGTACATTTACACAATGGAGTACTACTCAGCTATTAAAAGAATGAATTTATGAAATTCCTAGGCAAATGGATGGACCTGGAGGGCATCGTCCTGAGTGAGAAAACCCAATCACAAAAGAACTCACATGATATGTACTCACTGATAAGTGGATATTAGCCCAGAAACTTAGAATATCCAAGATACAAGATACAAAGCACATGAAACTCAAGAAGAATGAAGACCAAAGTGTGGACACTTTGCCCCTTCTTAGAATTGGGAACAAAACACCCATGGAAGGGGTTACAGAGACAAAGTTTGAAGCTGAGACAAAAGGATGGGCCATCTAGAGACTACCATATCTGGGGATCCATCCTATAATCAGCTGCCAAAAGCAGACACCATTGCATACACTAGCAAGATTTTGCTGAAAGGACCCTGATATAGCTGTCTCTTGTGAGACTATGCCGGGCCTAGCAAAGTATAGTGTTTTAGTTCTTCATAAAACCACAGTTCATGTTTGAAAACATAGAATGTTATTATTATTTATGATTACCATAGAACTATCTTGCCCAGAAAAATGTCACTCCAGCTTGTGCTTTTACTAACCGTCTCAACTAGATTTGGGTAAAATTTCAGAGTCACAACAGTAAACTGTAGAAGTACCAATGTGTAAATTGAAAATATATCAGGGAGAAGGGTGAAATTTTTCCTACCTGTCTAAACAGCGATGACCCATTCCATCAATAACAGATATCTGGGCAAATAAACAATTTACATTTAGAGAAGGTTGGTATAAAATGTTTTCACTATGTTTGCTTTCTTTTAAAATTAATTTTGTTTCTTAATTATGGGTTTACATTTGTTTGTATATGGATAGATATGCTTCTTTTCTACAAAGGCCAAAAAAGGAGTAAAAATCTGCAGATGTGGAATCACTGGTGGTGGTGTGCAGTCTGGCCTGAGTATTGGGATTGATTTAACCACTAGAACTTTAAAAGAAGAATGGGTAGTCTTAAGTCTTGAACCATCCTCTCTGGATTCAACTATGTCAGATTTTAATAAATATCTTAATATCTATAGAACGTTACTGTGGAAGAGATAAGTTACTTTGTAACATAATTATATTTTAAAAATGTGCAAAAACTTTTTGGAAATACTCAAATTCCTTTCCAGATTCTGTGCTGGAATGTGTACAAGCTTTGAGAATATCATATAGCCTCTGCTTCTAGGAGTCATGGGCATCAATATTGAATGACAAATCTTGTCCACAGGACTACCACCTTCTCAGTATTTTGGGGAATGAGAGCCTTTTCTTATTTTTTTAATTTTATTTAATTTTTTAATTAGATATTTTCTTTATATACATTTCAAATGTTATCCCAAAAGTTCCCTATACCCTCCCTCTGCCCTGCTCCCCTACCCACTCACTCCCGCTTCTTGGCCCTGGCATTCCTCTGTACTGGGGCATATAAAGTTTGCAATACCAAGGGGCCTCTCATCCTAGTGATGGCCGACAAGGCCATCTTCTGCTACATATGCAGCTAGAGTCAAAAGCTCTGGGGGTACTGGTTAGTTCATATTGTGAGAGTCTTTTCTATTTTAGGGATCCCTGCCAATGTCACAGGTGTTGGAGAAGCAAACCACTAGAGGCTAGAAAGAAAACTTATTTCAACTCACCTTAGTACTATCTCAAATTTCTAGAGTCTGACAGTTTATTTTAACATATTTAGAAAATGGTCAGTTTATTTTAACATATTTAGATACAGTTAGATTTTGTAAAACACTTTTCTGGTAACAGGTATTCTAATCCCTTGTGTACAATGAAGTTTAAAGCATGATTACATCAAAAATGTTTGGAAAAGTTTGTATGACCTCTAGAATACAGAAGGGCACCATAGCTTAAAAGCATAGGATCCAGAGTGGTATCTCTCCTAGATAGTATGAAGGTCAGCAGGCTATAAACTACATAAGATATCTCACCTAAGGATATGTTTTATTGATTGAGAAACAAAGTTAAAGACAAAGGTCTAGGAAGGGTCTGGGATAAAAATTCTGAGGTATATGGGTCATGTCTCTATAGATAATAGTGGAAAAGAGTTACTCATTTCCTCCTCTGAGTAGACTACTTGCATAACTAATAATATTTTCTCTAATTTTTCTTCTCGAACACTCATGTCTTCTGCATCCCATCATTTCACATTTTTAAAAATGGAAATATATTAAGTTTCTATTATTTGCAACTGAAGATGCCAATTTCATCAAATATGTTTTAGGTTCTAGAGCATTCCAGAATTTTTGCTAACCTAAATAATTTTAAAAATAGCTTTTAAGTATTCCCAGTATATTCACCATCAAATTGGTGATTTTTAAATATTGAAAATTTTATACACACACACACACACACACACACATACACACACACACCACATGGAAAGATGCCTACACAAGGCAGAAGAGAGCATCTACTCCATAGGAGATGAAGTTAACTTCCCTGTGAGTGTTGAAATCTGAACTGGAATTATCAGCAAACACAGCAAATACTCTATTTCTGAACCATTTCACCAACTCAAATTTAAAATACTGCTCATTTAATTTTGGATTAGAACACTAAATATGTTCTCTGGCCAATATTTCCTCCAAATGGTCTTACGTTAACCATTCACTGCAGTGCTGATTATTTTTCTCTGGCTTCTTTTGGTTTCTCCCTCAATCTCATCACATGACAGTATTGCATTAGAAGGAAACGGATGGCCATTTGTTCCTTCTATTTAATGAGGAGATTCTGAAACCTTGAGGCCTAAAATACCACATACAACAGTTGTCAAAGACTCAAGCGAGGTTCAAAGAGCATGGTGTTTCTGCTTGTTCACGTGTGTGAGGTTAAATGTTCTTTGAAAGAAGAATAACTTCATAGACTCAATTATTTTCTTGACAGAGTAAGAAGTACTGAATAGACCAGTGAACCTACACTCAATTCAGGACAGTCTGATTCATTGTGCTGACACACTCTTAAAGAAAGAAAAGAAATTTATCACAATAATGTTTAGGTAAAACATAAACTTTTGCACAGAGATCAATAAATATTATTGAAATATTATATATTAGGCAAGTAGGCTAATATGTTGATTTTATTTAGTAGAAACTAAAAATTCCAAAATGTGAAAAAAATAAAAAAATATTCTCTGAGTCTAATTTACACATTCTTTCTGAATAAAATAAAAGCATTGTGGTTGGATAATAGAAAATCTCCACCAGTATTAAATCAGTATCCTTTCCTAAAAAAAAAAAAAAAAAAAAAAGAAGAAGAAGAAGAAGAAGAAAAGGTTAACATTCACCAAGTGGATTTCACTCATGGAGATCTGTGAAAAGACTGAAAAGAAGAATAATCCTTTCTTCTTTCCTTATTATTACTGGCCCACACATTCTTATCACTGACTTATTACTTCTTTGTAGAAAAGTATGTCCTGTTCTTTGGTGACTAATGTAACATCACAAATGTAACTCACTTGAGAAACTGGTCTGTCTTATAAGTTCAGTGTGTCTTTCTTAACAGATCACCTATGTATATAGAAATATGCCCAACATGCTATGATTATCTTTTGAAATTGTCTCCTCATTGGAGACCCAGTTTTGTGAAATAATCCTTGGAGAGAGCCCCCTATATACTCATTTCTTTTCCCAGATACTAAAGCAGCAGGTCTGAAAAATAGAGTTCATGATCTATACTTTTTTGAGATCCTCATTAATCAATAATTTAACAAGGTGACTTTTGACCAATGATTGTTATTTACCATAATTTGACCACTGTGCATTTTAATATACCTAAATATATATATAGCTTTATGTTATATTGAAAATGACTTTATTTTTACACACACACACACATGTATACATATTGTGTGTGTGTGTGTGTGTGTGTGTATTTGTAATACACATTTGGGTATCCACGAAATTGACTTATGAGTATAATATTTTCTGAATAAAAACCAAAAATGAAAACACTTACAGATGTGGCCTACATGGACTAGTTATATAGATTTTTTGTTGTTTGGGTTTTTTTTTGTTTGTTTGTTTTTGTTTTTTTGAGAAAGGGTTTCTCTGTGTAGCCCTGGCTGTCCTGGAACTCACTCTCTAGACCAGGCTGGCCTCAAACTCAAAAATCTGCCTATCTCTGCCTCCCAAGTGCTGGGATTAAAGGCGTGTACCACCACTGCCCAGCTAGTTATATTGATTTTTAAACAGGGGTCAGAAAATGTTAAGAGATAAACAAATAGCACACATTTTAGGCTATGGGAGTTACAATATCTCTCGATCAGAGAAGCATACACCAATAAGTAAATTTAATTTAATTTTTAAAAAATATTTTGCATAAGAGGCATCAGGTCATATTTTCGTTGATAGGTATAATTTCCATACTTATATCATAATCTGATTTTTCTTTAGCTTAAAATATATATTTACTCAAAAGCAGAAATAACCCAAAAGTTAATGTTAAATGCTAGACATTCCTTTGAAATATCTGAAATAGAAATCTATCTGTCCTCAACTGTGAGAAGGCTGTCCTGACATTTCAGTTGATAAAATATTCACAGGAAGAGGGTGTGGAAATTGTCTATTTCTGGTCTTTAACAATATTTTTTTCTGACATTCTTGCCCCCAATAATGCCAAGTTGCCTGATACAAAGTTAAGTGTGCTTAGTAGAAAAAATTTTATCTGGGTTCCAAGATGTGGAATCTCCAGCAAAATGTTCCGGTATAAAATTAAGCTAAGGTAACTAACATCACAGAAAGGTTTAAGCTGCAAATAAAGTAATATTAATTTCTTTACAATGGAAAAATCATGAAAAAAATATTTGACCTGGGTCAAAGAAATCATGAAGAATAATACAATTATTTCCTATACATCTTTATAAATGGCCTAATTCTTACTAATGTCCTCAGATCCTAAAAGGATGTTATCAAAGCAGTTGGTATCATCAGGTATACTAAGGTAGAAGAGATAGTCACTACATCAAATGATAATGATATCTAAAACTTAGAAACTTTCAATATTTCAGACTAGAAAGGAAGCTACTATTGCTCTCTGCATTGAGGTGATTATCCATTTAGAGACACACTCTATATAGGGAAGAGAATAACCAGTTAGAGATCCACTCTACACAGGCAGGAGATAATCCAGCTGCGGTTCTACATTTCACAATCACTACATGACAATGCTATCCTTCCAAACCCAAGTTACTTCCCCTTATTGGGGTCTAAGTCCCTTCTTGGTGTTTAGCAAACATACAACAAAAATCTGAGATTAAATTATTGAAAGTTTAATACCAAGAGTGATTATTAGTAGGATTTTTTATTATTTACTCAAGCTTATGATAAAAAGTATTTGAAAACATTATTTAGTCTAAATACATTGGAATAATTACAGTGGACATCATTAGCTTATTCTGCTCCTCAAACAAACAAACAAACAAACAAAAAACCTTGAGCATAATAAAGCCAAACCAATGATGGAGAAAATGTTTTTCTATATCCTTAGAAATAAAGTTGTAATTAGCTAGAATTTTGGGAAATAAAGAGATCTTGTAATTTAATTTTTAAATTAGTATATGGTAAACATAAAACGGTTAATATATACCCAGTTGTGGTAACAGTTCTAAAATGATTCAGTATTATATCTTGCCTTAGTAAGTATAATTTACAGAAAATAATTTAATTTTATGGTTATTGCAGGTCATTGCAGAGAATCATCTCTTTGTTTTCTAAACTCATTTTATTAGAAAATCCTATACAGTGTTTATCCCAATCTGCTTTGTGGTGCATAGAACATTTCTTCTGCCAATATGTGTCTCAAGGCTAAGGAAAATGGTTTTTTGTTCATTTAGTTCATAACAGAAAACATTATACCTCACATGTAATACATGCTCAATAAATATTGAATTGAATCATTAAGAACTTCAACTATGAGTTTGATACTATTGGATTCAGAAATTGTCTCTTCCATATGAGAACATGTCAGGAATAATTGTGGTTAATGACTGGTGGTGTCTAATCAAATCTGTTTTGCTTTGTTTTATTTTAAAAATATCATTCTTGTCATCATGCACAAGCCAAAAATCCTCAGATACTTAAGAAATTTATGGATCATATCCAAGAGCCTATAAAAATATCTACTAAACCTATGAGTTGTGTGGTTCCAACAATAACCTCAAAAGTCTGCAGTAAATAGCGGTTCTGAAGAGCTGCTTATCAATACTTTCTGAAGGTATAGTTAGTTACACTGGATTTATTTGCAAAACTTAAAAACATGTTCCTGTTAATTCTCAAATAGTGCTTCTTATTTGGCTTAAATGTTGTTATTTGTATATGTGTTTTTCTCTGTAAAAGAAAAAAATATAATCCATGGTGAACCTTGGAATTCATGAGTAGTGCCAAAATGAGATAGTTGCCCTACACAGGCATAGATCTGCTTCCATCCTGTCAAAATGTAGTCAAATAGTGACAGTGTGCTGAGGAGTCAGCACTACCAAACCAATCTTCTACAGAAATATATTTTCACTATTTAGTAATTTGAGATATGAGATCTTCATGGTATCTCATTCCTAGTTTAATATAAGTTAAGGATGTCTTCTAGTTGTAACTGAATGCTGTCCACTTCATTAGTTCTCTCAAATGTTTAAATTTATGTTTGTTTTAGATTTTCAAAAGTTGGTATATTAGGTCTTTGTTCTTTGATTAAAGAAAAAAGAAATCTAATAAAGTGTGATCATGTACTACTTAATAAGAAAGCCCATTCTTTAGCTAGTTGTTTTATATTATACAAATATTATAGTTTTTAATTTAATTTAGTTTATAATTATTGTTATGTGTATGTGTAAATGTTTAAGTTTGTGGTATTGGTGTATTCCTTCCATCATGTGGGTCTCAAGGCTTGAACCCCAGCACTCTGATTAAGTGAAAATGGCTTTATGGCTGAGTCATCTTGCTAGCCCAAGAAAAAGGACATATTTTGAATATTAATTAGGAAATAAATAAGTAAGAACCTTAATTGATATTAAAATCTTGGTATATGAGTTTATAGATTATAATTAATATATCTATATCTCTTTATCTTTGATTAATATCTTTCTATAATTATATAATGGTATCTTACAGAATTAGAGAAATTTAACTTTAACAGTTTTGCAAATCTAATTGTACAAAATCATTCTCAATGATCAATCTTATCATAAATAATATATATATATATATTTGTACACTCCCCTTTATTTATAAACTCACGTCTTAAAAGTGTGTAATATTTTTTACCATGGGGATATTTTTAATTATTTTATAAAGATAAGAGCCAGAGAAATAAATTTTATCACTAAGCCAAGCTAATGCTTATTATTTCTCAAATTTTTTGAACTTGCTAGTTCCTGTTAGTTTCTTGTTTTGTTGCTATGATGTAATTGTATGACCAAAGCACAACTAAAGAAAAGAGGAGTTTACTGTGGCTCATAACTGGAAAGTATAGTCCATCATGAAGGAGAAGGCATGAAAGGAAAAGGGTGAAGAAGCTGGTAACCCAGCAACCAGTGACAGAAGCCATCCCATTTTGCATCTCGATGGAGTCTTCCCAATTTAGTTAACTTTATATTATCCCTGAAAGCATGTCTACAATCTTGTATTCTTTGTTATTTTGGTTCTGCCAAGTTGCCAGATCAAAGTGACCTCCACAAACTAGGGAGAAATGGTGGACACAAAAGATTTCACTGCTCTGATAATCTCTCTTTACATGTGTCTAATAATTTAATAGTCTCAATAATAATTCTGAAGAATCTTGTACGGAAGAGAAACTAAAAATGATAATAAAAATTGTGCTAGCAGATTGAAAAGCAATTCCACTTTTATAGTGGTAACATATATTGGTCCTTGAGGGGAAAGCCCCACAGTTTTATAAGGGGAATTCTGTCCACCAAAGGTAAGTGTCTTGTGCTGTCTCTTGGTTAAAATTACAACTTCTGCAAGGATGGTGACAAAGATTCCTAAGTGACAATGATGTGGAAGACAGAGTTCAGTTGCTTCCCAGTGAGCTGGAGAAATGTGGACTTCAGACCAGATGCTATTGAGGTATAAATAGTGGACATAGCCCATTGCTGAGTTTTATAAGTAGTATATGTCCCTAAGGATTTTCCACATTTTGATAGCAGTAGATACCTCCTCTTTCATTAGACTTCTAGCATTATTAATCTTGCTTTTAAGAGAAGCTGAACTCAAATAAAGTCTAAGTATGTGTCTGCTAGAAAAAAAACTGTTCATTTTTCTCTTATAAAATGAAAATAGACTCACATTATGAGAATCAGCATTTTTTAGGAGTATACAATAGTGGAAAAAATTAAACCACAAATAATCCCCTAATACTATAGTTGTCATCCCACTGGATATGACATTTTCATTTTTAGTGTGTTTATACACTTATAATGTGTTTATTAGAAAGAAGAGCATGAATATATTTTTCAGAAAATAAATTTATATAAGTAGGTTCCAGTCACATGCACTATACCACCAGTGTCAGGCATGCGTTCCATATCATGGAGTGGGCCTTAAACCAAATCAGCTTGACATTATTTTATTTTATTTTATTTTTTTTAATTAGGTATTTTCCTCGTTTACATTTTCAATGCTATCCCAAAGTTCCCCCATACCCACCCCCCAACCCCCTACCCACCCACTCCCCCTTTTTGGCCCTGGCGTTCCCCTGTACTGGGGCATATAAAGTTTGCAAGTCCAATGGGCCTCTCTTTGCAGTGATGGCCGACTAGGCCATCTTTTGATACATATGCAGCTAAAGACAAGAGCTCCCGGGTACTGGTTAGTTCATATTGTTGTTCCACCTATAGGGTTGCAGTTCCCTTTAGCTCCTTGGGTAATTTCTCTAGCTCCTCCATTAGGGGTTGTGTGACCCATCCAATAGCTGACTGTGATCATCCACTTCTGTGTTTGCTAGGCCCCGGCATAGTCTCACAAGAGAGAGCTATAACTGGGTCCTTTCAGCGAAATCTTGCTAGTGTATGCAATGGTGTCAGCATTTGGAAGCTGATTATGGGATGGATCCCTGCATATGGCAATCACTAGATGGTCCATCCTTTCATCACAGCTCCAAATTTTGTCTCTGTAACTCCTTCTATGGGTGTTTTGTTCCCCATTATTTGATTTTTATTGTGTATGAAAAGTTAACAATTTATTTCCCTTGTGGGTAACTATAATCTAGTTATCTAAGAAAAATATAAGAAGCCATATTTATCTATAAGTATATCCCTCATATTATATATTAGACATTTAAACTACAGAGAAAGAGGGAGGAAGACTTCTGTATTTGATTTGAATGGAAATTTTAGGCTCTATTTATGAGATTATTTTTAGTACAATATTCCCAACATTCATCTATTTATTACTTTTTGTAAACTATGTTCTGATCAATTTGCTATCCCTTATCTCCCATATTCTCTCCCTCTCCTCAACTATTCGAGTCTATATTTCCTTTTACTTGTTCTTTAAAAAGTAGGCAAAAAGCCGGGCATGGTAGCACAGGCCTTTAATCTCAGCACTCGGCAGGCAGAGGCAGGTGGATTTCTGAGTTCGAGGCCAGCCTGGACTACAAAATGAGTTCCAGGACAGCCAGGGCTATACAAAGAAACCATACAGAGAATCCCTGTCTCGAAAAACCAAAAAAAAAAAGATAGAAAGAAAAAGGCAAAAAAGAACAAAAGATAATTTAAAGCACAAGAAACATGCACAAACATACTCACATACATGAACACACACACATACACATACATACAGACATACACACACATACATACACACATACATACACACACACACACACACACACACACACACACAAACCACAAAGTTTAAACCCATAGTATATGAGCAAAAGACCAGTAATGTTAAAAATGCTCAAAGCAATAAGACTGATAAATATCAGTAAATGCCATTGAGTTCTTCTTCTTCTTTTTTTTTTTTTTTTTTTTTTTTTTTTTTTTTTTTTTTTTTGCTTTCTAATGCTCGGCAGAGGACCTGCCCTTAATTATGGTTTGTATACCTAGTGAGAGTATGCTGGAGAAAGCCAAGTTTTCCTTTGCAATTTGTTGTCACTTCTAGGTTAGCTGTAGATGCTTGTGCACATGTCCTATTCTCAGTTCTCTGTCCTCATCTCCCTTGTACCTGTGCAGACCAGAGCATGTTGTCTCAATCTCTGTGAGTTCAGATACACATCAGACTTGATGCATCTGGAAAATAATGTTGGAGTTATCATGTCCTCTGTCTCTTACAATCTCTGTCTCCTCTTGCCCAGTTCCCTAAATCCTGAGGGAAGGGGTTGAGTAAAGATACTCCATGTAGGACTAAGTGCTCTAATGCCTCTCACTTCCGGCACATTTTCCCACTTGTGAGTCTCTATATTAGTTCTCATCTACTGACATAGGAAGCTTTCCTGGTAATGGTTGGGCAAGACCCTCAATTCTGGGCATAGCAACATGTCATTAGGAGTCATTTTGTTGCTATGGTCCTTAACTAGATAACAGTGTTTGTTTTCCCCTAGGTCCATGGCCTTCTAGTCTCAGGTTTATCAACACTTCAGCAGTGTCAAGCATGGATTCCATATGATTGAGTGAGCCTTAAACTCAGTGCTTGGTGTTGACTACTCCGACAACTTTGGCCACCCTTGCACTGGTGTATCACCCAGCAAGGTACCATTGTCCGTTGACGATTTTCTATTTCCCTTTCTTCTCTGGGAGAACAGTACCGTCAAATAACATGCATACTAATCAGTAGTGATGAAGACTTAGTTACCCATCAGCTCATCAGTGGAACTGCTCCATTTTCAATGAGATATATAAATGTTTTCATCAGCAATAGGACTCTACTATCAGAACATGGAGAGTAGCTAACAACTTTGGCAGTGTTGAGTTGTTTGGAGATTTCCAGGAAGCCCCTTTGGCTAACAATTCAATTAGATGTCACCTATTACTGGCAATGGAGGGTATACTTGTTGAAGAGAGAGATCTAGTCTGTGCTTTGTCTTCAGTATTTGGTGCTTGATTTTTAAAAATGGGTGGTATTCTTATTGTACAATATAGATTGAAGGGTTATTATTTCACAGTAGTCCATGTGGTTTGGCTTTGGATGTTTTGGGGTTTTTTTGTTTTGTTTTGTTTTGTTTCGTTTTGTTTTGTTTCTAATTTGGAAATCCATTTTTACTCTATGTAAGCTCCCATTAATTGCTATGGCTGAGATTGCTTTCGTAAATGGTTAACAGGTTTTTCTTAGTATATTTATCCACCCCGCTTTTGGTCAGGCATTGGTATTTTGGCGTAAGTAGCAGGTATGTATGACTATTACAAATAGACTAATTTCTGTTGTTTCAATAATATTTGCCATCTTACCTGACTAGTATTTTATATTCCACATGTCTTAATAATGCACTTTTCAATGTAAGATGCTGTAGCACAAAGATGGAAAGTACGAAATCAGATAGAAAGTATTCTGTCCCTTAAAGCCACAAATACAACTTCAAGGGTGTCATTTTAGCATTTTCTAAAGGAGCCTGATTGACTACTCCTTACACTAAAGAATGAGCAGCAATCGAGGCCAATCATGCCAAACTAAAAGGAGCTATAGAAGAAGAACATTTTGATGTTGTGCTCAATTCTAAGAGATAAATGGCATTATTCTACATTAAGAGGAAGAATTTTCTCTTCTCAAAATTCAAAGAAAATTTTACCCTACAAATTCTTTTGAAAACACTTTTTTAAAAGTATTTACATTAAACAAGTTATGTCTAATATTTCATGTTCTTCGGTGAGCACTACATACTTATGGTGTGAATACAACCTTTCTTTCATAGTTGACACATCTTGAGGGGTGGTATATAAACTTGATATCAGAAAACATAAAATTTTTTTCAAGCAACAGCAAATTCTACCTTCAGAAATCCTATCATAGTATATAAGAGTGGGATAACAAAAAACTAAAAAGTAACTTAAAATATAGTGATACAGTATAAATAGATTGGCGACTAGATGGATGACTTTACACCCCAATCTAAGATTGTTAGTTTTAAGACAAAAGGTATTTTTTATTTATAAAGCCTCAAGGTTTCATAAATTTCAGGACTTTAACTTGCTATTATTTGGACTGTATTTTCATATTTTAAATTTTATCTATTATTATAATTTATCTTTTATAATTTATAATAATTTATCTATTATTTATATAATCTATATATTTAATACAATCTATATAATTTATATCTTATATACTATATAATATATAACATATAATATATGATGTATGATATATGATATATAATTTATATAATTTATATAATCTATAATTTATAATAATTTATCTATTATTGTGTACTTGCACATAATTTGTATGTATGTGTGTATATGTGAGTCTGTGTGTATAAGAGAGAGAGAGAGAGGGAGAGAGAGAGACCTTGTATATGCCACTGCAAACAGGTGTAGGCCTAAGACCATGGCTCTGGCCTTTCTTTCTTTCTTTCTTTCTTTCTTTCTTTCTTTCTTTCTTTCTTTCTTTCTTTCTTTCTTTCTTTCTTTCTTTCTTCCTTCCTTCCTTCCTTCCTTCCTTCCTTCCTTCCTTTCTTTCTTTCTTTCTTTCTTTCTTTCTTTCTTCTGAAAATATATGCAAAACTTTTCTCGTTTTTAACATTTTTGTAATTAGATATTTTCTTCATTTACATTTCAAATGCTTTCTCGAAAGTCCCCTATACCCTCCCCCCTGCCCTGCTCCCCAACCCACCCACTCCTGTTTCTTGGCCTTGGTGTTCCCCTGTTCTGGAGGATATAAAGTTTGCAAGACCAAGGCTTTGGAATTTCTAACATCTTAGAATACCCAAGGCAACTTCAACTTTACGCCTTCTTGTTCCAGTGCCTGGGATCCACACTTGATTTTCTGGGCTCTTCCTAAGGGATTGGGTCATTTTTTCCAGCTCTGCCCTCTGTCGCACTCTAGGATTTGATTGGCTTTACTCCACTGCTGCTGCTGTTCTTGGTGGTCATTCCATGGTACTGGCATCTCCTATTCACTTGTAGTCTTCCAATATATCTAGGTTTCAACCATATCCTTTCATACACATCCTTCATTGTGTCAAGCTCAAATTCTTTGCATGATTCCTTCACTCCTGTGTTGTCACTGCAACTGAGGTTGAACCTTCATCAATGGTCTTTTCTGCTCTCTCACAGTACTAAGTCTCATCTGTTCTCCATTAACTCTTAATGCCTTCAGCACCAGGACCAACTGGGTGACTTTTACACATTATCAAGCTCAGATGCAAGAAGAGGTGTATAACCTTAGTCATCTCTGGAACATAGCTTCTTTGTGCTCTCAGAAAACACTTCTGAGAAGATTTCACCTCAGTGATATTGGTCTCTTCATTGTTTTTTAAATATTTATTTATGTATTTCTTTTTATTGGTTATTTTATTTGTTTATATTTCGAATGTTATCATCCTTTCCAGTTTCTCCTCGGCTAACCCCCATTCCATCCCCTCTCTCCTGCTTTTATGAGGAGCCTCTCTTACTCACCCACATCACTGCCCTAGTATTCCCGTACAATGCAACACTGAGTCTTCAGAGAACCAAGGGTCTCTCCTCCCAGTGATGCCCAACAAGGCCATCCTCTGATACATCTTGAACCCATCACACACTCAGAGCATAG